>NW_027286847.1:0-263639 GCF_022747635.1 Hetaerina americana | reverse complement strand
CCTGAAAGACAAGAAATGAGCATAAAAGATGCTTCAGCGCAAGTGTTATTGTTACTAAAAGAGCCAAAATTTCTAAAAATTTTGCGAAAAACAACAATCTTCTATTTTAGAGTGAATGTTTGAGGTGTATAGAAGGCATTTATTTCATTTTTAGAAAATTTAATTTTTCTCATTTTTCCATGAAAATTGCCAATACCCCCCCTTTCGGTTCTAGGTGAAAATCTCACTCGACACAAATCAAACAAAAATTTTTCCATGGTGTGTATTTTTGTTCATATTCATCAAATAAAAAAAAAACACAGAATAAATCCTGAAGGACAAGAAATGAGCATAAAAGATGCTTCAGCGCAAGTGTTAATGTTACTAAAAGAGCCCAAATTTCTAAAAATTTTGCGAAAATCCATAATCTTCTGTTTTAGAGTGAATGTTTGAGGTGTATAGAAGGCATTTATTTCATTTTTAGAAAATTCAATTTTTCACATTTTTCCATGAAAAGTGCCAATACCCCCTTTGGGTTCTAGGTGAAAATCTCACTCGACACAAATCAGACAAAAATGTTTCCATGGTGTGTATTGTTGTTCATTTTCATCAAATAAACAAAATTAAACCCAGAATAAATCCTGAAAGACAAGAAATGAGCATAAAAGATGCTTCAGCGCAAGTGTTATTTTTACTATAAGAGCCCAAATTTCTAAAAATATTGCGAAAAACCACAATCTTCTGTTTTAGAGTGAATGTTTGAGGTGTATAGAAGGCATTTATTTCATTTTTAGAAAATTTAATTTTTCATAATTTTCCGTGAAAAGTGCCAATACCCCCCTTTGGGTTCTAGGTGAAAATCTCTCTCGACACAATCAAACAAAAATGTTTCCATGGTGTGTATTGTTGTTCATTTTCATCAAATAAACAAAATAAAACTCAGAATAAATCCTGAAAGATAAGATATGAACATAAAAGATGCTTCAGCGCAAGTGTTCATGTTACTAAAAGAGCCCAAATTTCTAAAAATATTGCGAAAAGCAACAATTTTCAGTTTTAGAGTGAATGTTTCAGGTGTATAGAAGGCATTTATTACATTTTTAGAAAATTTAATTTTTCACATTTTTCCATGAAAAGTGCCAAAACCCCCCCCCCTTTGGGTTCTAGGTGAAAATCTCACTCTACACAAATCAAACAAAAATGTTTCCATGGTGTGTATTGTTGTTCATTTTCATCAAAAAAACAAAATTAAACCCAGAATAAATCCTGAAAAACAAGAAATGAGCATAAAAGATGCTTCAGCGCAAGTGTTATTCATACAATAAGAGCCCAAATTTCTAAAAATATTGCGAAAAGTTACAATTTTCAGTTTTAGAGTGAATGTTTAAGGTGTATAGAAGGCATTTATTTAATTTTTAGAAAATTTAATTTTCACATTTTTCCATGAAAAGTGCCAATACTGCCAAATGCCCCCCCTTTGGGTTCTAGGTGAAAATCTCAGTCGACACAAATCAAACAAAAATGTTTCCATGGCGTGTATTGTTGTTCATTTTCATCAAATAAATAAAATAAAACTCAGAATAAATCCTGAAAGACAAGAAATGAGCATAAAAGATGCTTCAGCGCGAGTGTTATTGTTCCTAAAAGAGCCAAAATTTCTAAAAATTTTGCGAAAAACAACAATCTTCTATTTTAGAGTGAATGTTTGAGGTGTATAGAAGGCATTTATTTCATTTTTAGAAAATTTAATTTTTCTCATTTTTCCATGAAAAGTGCCAATACCCCCTTTGGGTTCTAGGTGAAAATCTCACTCGACACAAATCAAACAAATATGTTTCCATGGTGTGCATTGTTGTTCATTTTCATCAAATAAACAAAATAAAACTCAGAATAAATCCTGAAAGATATAATATGAGCATAAAAGATGCTTCAGCGCAAGTGTTCATGTTACTAAAAGAGCCCAAATTTCTAAAAATATTGCGAAAAGCAACAATTTTCAGTTTTAGAGTGAATGTTTCAGGTGTATAGAAGGCATTTATTACATTTTTAGAAAATTTAATTTTTCACATTTTTCCATGAAAAGTGCCCATACCCCCCCCCTTTGGGTTCTAGGTGAAAATCTCACTCGACTCAAATCATACAAAAATGTTTCCATGGCGTGTATTGTTGTTCATTTTCATCAAATAAACAAAATTAAACCCAGAATAAATCCTGAAAGACAAGAAATGAGCATAAAAGATGCTTCAGCGCAAGTGTTAATGTTACTATAAGAGCCAAATTTCTAAAAATATTGCGAAAAGCAACAATTTTCAGTTTAAGAGTGAATGTTTGAGGTGTATGGAAGGCATTTATTTAATTTTTAGAAAATTTAATTTTTCACATTTTCCCATGAAAAGTGCCAATACCCCCCCCTTTGGGTTCTAGGTGAAAATCTCACTCGACACAAATCAAACAAAAATGTTTCCATGGCGTGTATTGTTGTTCATTTTCATCAAATAAACAAAATTAAACCCAGAATAAATCCTGAAAGACAAGAAATGAGCATAAAAGATGCTTCAGCGCAAGTGTTAATGTTAATATAAGAGCCAAATTTCTAAAAATATTGCGAAAAACAACAATCTTCTATTTTAGAGTGAATGTTTGAGGTGTATAGAAGGCATTTATTTCGTTTTTAGAAAATTTAATTTTTCTCATTTTTCCATGAAAAGTGCCAATACCCCCCCTTTCGGTTCTAGGTGAAAATCTCTCTCTACATAAATCAAACAAAAATGTTTCCATGGTTTTTTGTTGTTCATTTTCATCAAATAAACAAAATTAAACCCAGAATAAATCCTGAAAGACAAGAAATGAGCATAAAAGATGCTTCAGCGCAAGTGTTATTCTTACTATGAGAGCCCAAATTTCTAAAAATATTGCGAAAAACCACAATCTTCTGTTTTAGAGTGAATGTTTGAGGTGTATAGAAGGCATTTATTTCATTTTTAGAAAATTTAATTTTTCTCATTTTTCCATGAAAGGTGCCAATACCCCCCCTTTCGGTTCTAGGTGAAAATCTCACTCGACACAAATCAAACAAAAATGTTTCCATGGTGTGTATTATTGTTCATTTTCATCAAATAAACAAAAAAAAACCCAGAATAAATCCTGAAGGACAAGAAATGAGCATAAAAGATGCTTCAGCGGAAGTGTTAATGTTACTAAAAGAGCCCAAATTTCTAAAAATATTGCGAAAAACCATAATCTTCTGTTTTACAGTGAATGTTTGAGGTGTATAGAAGGCATTTCTTTCATTTTTAGAAAATTTAATTTTTCACATTTTTCCATGAAAAGTGCCAATACCCCCCCCTTTGGGTTCTAGGTGAAAATCTCACTCGACACAAATCAAACAAAAATGTTTCCATGGTGTGTATTGTTGTTCATTTTCATCAAATAAACAAAATTAAACCCAGAATAAATCCTGAAAGACAAGAAATGAGCATAAAAGATGCTTCAGCGCAAGTGTTATTGTTACTAAAAGAGCCAAAATTTCTAAAAATTTTGCGAAAAACAACAATCTTCTATTTTAGAGTGAATGTTTGAGGTGTATAGAAGGCATTTATTTCATTTGTAGAAAATTTAATTTTTCACATTTCTCCGTTAAGAGTGCCAAACCCCCCCCCTTTGGGTTCTAGGTGAAAATCTCACTCGACACAAATCAAACAAAAATGTTTCCATGGTGTGTATTGTTGTTCATTTTCATCAAATAAACAAAATTAAACCCAGAATAAATCCTGAAAGACAAGAAATGAGCATAAAAGATGCTTCAGCGCAAGTGTTATTCTTATATTAGAGCCCAAATTTCTAAAAATATTGCGAAAAACCACAATCTTCTGTTTTAGAGTGAATGTTTGAGGTGTATAGAAGGCATTTATTTCATTTTTAGAAAATTTAATTTTTCACATTTTTCCGTGAAAAGTGCCAACACCCCCCCCTTTGGGTTCTAGGTGAAAATCTCTCGCGACACAAATCAAACAAAAATGTTTCCATGGTGTGTATTGTTGTTCATTTTCATCAAATAAACAAAATAAAACTCAGAATAAATCCTGAAAGACAAGAAATGAGCATAAAAGATGCTTCAGCGCAAGTGCCATTGTTACTAAAAGAGCCCAAATTTCTAAAAATATTGCGAAAAGCAACAATTTTCAGTTTAAGAGTGAATGTTTGAGGTGTATAGAAGGCATTTATTTAATTTTTAGAAAATTTAATTTTTCACATTTTTCCATGAAAAGTGCCAATACCCCCCTCTTTGGGTTCTAGGTGAAAATCTCAGTCGACACAAATCAAACAAAAATGTTTCCATGGTGTGTATTTTTGTTCATTTTCATCAAATAAATAAAATAAAACTCAGAATAAATCCTGAAAGACAAGAAATGAGCATAAAAGATGCTTCAGCGCAAGTGTTATTGTTACTAAAAGAGCCAAAATTTCTAAAAATTTTGCGAAAAACAACAATCTTCTATTTTAGAGTGAATGTTTGAGGTGTATAGAAGGCATTTATTTCATTTTTAGAAAATTTAATTTTTCTCATTTTTCCATGAAAATTGCCAATACCCCCCCTTTCGGTTCTAGGTGAAAATCTCACTCGACACAAATCAAACAAAAATGTTTCCATGGTGTGTATTTTTGTTCATATTCATCAAATAAACAAAAAAAAAACCCAGAATAAATCCTGAAGGACAAGAAATGAGCATAAAAGATGCTTCAGCGCAAGTGTTATTCTTACTATAAGAGCCCAACTTTCTAAAAATATTGCGAAAAACCATAATCTTCTGTT
Organism: Hetaerina americana; assembly: GCF_022747635.1. NCBI lineage: Eukaryota > Metazoa > Arthropoda > Insecta > Odonata > Calopterygidae > Hetaerina > Hetaerina americana. Next base: position 258,847 of record NW_027286847.1, on the reverse strand, counting down.
TTAGAGTGAATTTTTGAGGTGTATGGAAGGCATTTATTTCATTTTTAGAAAATTTAATTTTTCTCATTTTTCCATGAAAAGTGCCAATACCCCCCCCCCCCATTTGGGTACTAGGTGAAAATCTCACTCGACACAAATCAAACAAAAATGTTTCCATGGTGTGTATTGTTGTTCATTTTCATCAAATAAACAAAATTAAACCCAGAATAAATCCTGAAAGACAAGAAATGAGCATAAAAGATGCTTCAGCGCAAGTGTTATTCTTATATTAGAGCCCAAATTTCTAAAAATATTGCGAAAAACCACAATCTTCTGTTTTAGAGTGAATGTTTGAGGTGTATAGAAGGCATTTATTTCATTTTTAGAAAATTTAATTTTTCACATTTTTCCGTGAAAAGTGCCAACACCCCCCCCCTTTGGGTTCTAGGTGAAAATCTCTCGCGACACAAATCAAACAAAAATGTTTCCATGGTGTGTATTGTTGTTCATTTTCATCAAATAAACAAAATAAAACTCAGAATAAATCCTGAAAGACAAGAAATGAGCATAAAAGATGCTTCAGCGCAAGTGCCATTGTTACTAAAAGAGCCCAAATTTCTAAAAATATTGCGAAAAGCAACAATTTTCAGTTTTAGAGTGAATGTTTGAGGTGTATAGAAGGCATTTATTTAATTTTTAGAAAATTTAATTTTTCACATTTTTCCATGAAAAGTGCCAATACCCCCCCCTTTGGGTTCTAGGTGAAAATCTCAGTCGACACAAATCAAACAAAAATGTTTCCATGGTGTGTATTGTTGTTCATTTTCATCAAATAAACAAAATTAAACCCAGATTAAATCCTGAAAAACAAGAAATGAGCATAAAAGATGCTTCAGCGCAAGTGTTATTGTTACTAAAAGAGCCAAAATTTCTAAAAATTTTGCGAAAAACAACAATCTTCTATTTTAGAGTGAATGTTTGAGGTGTATAGAAGGCATTTATTTCATTTTTAGAAAATTTAATTTTTCTCATTTTTCCATGAAAATTGCCAATACCCCCCCTTTCGGTTCTAGGTGAAAATCTCACTCGACACAAATCAAACAAAAATGTTTCCATGGTGTGTATTTTTGTTCATATTCATCAAATAAACAAAAAAAAACCCAGAATAAATCCTGAAGGACAAGAAATGAGCATAAAAGATGCTTCAGCGCAAGTGTTATTCTTACTATAAGAGCCCAACTTTCTAAAAATATTGCGAAAAACCATAATCTTCTGTTTTAGAGTGAATTTTTGAGGTGTATGGAAGGCATTTATTTCATTTTTAGAAAATTTAATTTTTCTCATTTTTCCATGAAAAGTGCCAATACCCCCCCCCCCCCCATTTGGGTACTAGGTGAAAATCTCACTCGACACAAATCAAACAAAAATGTTTCCATGGTGTGTATTGTTGTTCATTTTCATCAAATAAACAAAATTAAACCCAGAATAAATCCTGAAAGACAAGAAATGAGCATAAAAGATGCTTCAGCGCAAGTGTTATTCTTATATTAGAGCCCAAATTTCTAAAAATATTGCGAAAAACCACAATCTTCTGTTTTAGAGTGAATGTTTGAGGTGTATAGAAGGCATTTATTTCATTTTTAGAAAATTTAATTTTTCACATTTTTCCGTGAAAAGTGCCAACACCCCCCCCCTTTGGGTTCTAGGTGAAAATCTCTCGCGACACAAATCAAACAAAAATGTTTCCATGGTGTGTATTGTTGTTCATTTTCATCAAATAAACAAAATAAAACTCAGAATAAATCCTGAAAGACAAGAAATGAGCATAAAAGATGCTTCAGCGCAAGTGCCATTGTTACTAAAAGAGCCCAAATTTCTAAAAATATTGCGAAAAGCAACAATTTTCAGTTTTAGAGTGAATGTTTGAGGTGTATAGAAGGCATTTATTTAATTTTTAGAAAATTTAATTTTTCACATTTTTCCATGAAAAGTGCCAATACCCCCCCCTTTGGGTTCTAGGTGAAAATCTCAGTCGACACAAATCAAACAAAAATGTTTCCATGGTGTGTATTGTTGTTCATTTTCATCAAATAAACAAAATTAAACCCAGATTAAATCCTGAAAAACAAGAAATGAGCATAAAAGATGCTTCAGCGCAAGTGTTATTGTTACTAAAAGAGCCAAAATTTCTAAAAATTTTGCGAAAAACAACAATCTTCTATTTTAGAGTGAATGTTTGAGGTGTATAGAAGGCATTTATTTCATTTTTAGAAAATTTAATTTTTCTCATTTTTCCATGAAAATTGCCAATACCCCCCCTTTCGGTTCTAGGTGAAAATCTCACTCGACACAAATCAAACAAAAATGTTTCCATGGTGTGTATTTTTGTTCATATTCATCAAATAAACAAAAAAAAAACCCAGAATAAATCCTGAAGGACAAGAAATGAGCATAAAAGATGCTTCAGCGCAAGTGTTATTCTTACTATAAGAGCCCAACTTTCTAAAAATATTGCGAAAAACCATAATCTTCTGTTTTAGAGTGAATTTTTGAGGTGTATGGAAGGCATTTATTTCATTTTTAGAAAATTTAATTTTTCTCATTTTTCCATGAAAAGTGCCAATACCCCCCCCCCCCATTTGGGTACTAGGTGAAAATCTCACTCGACACAAATCAAACAAAAATGTTTCCATGGTGTGTATTGTTGTTCATTTTCATCAAATAAACAAAATTAAACCCAGAATAAATCCTGAAAGACAAGAAATGAGCATAAAAGATGCTTCAGCGCAAGTGTTATTCTTACTATAAGAGCCCAAATTTCTAAAAATATTGCGAAAAACCACAATCTTCTGTTTTAGAGTGAATGTTTGAGGTGTATAGAAGGCATTTATTTCATTTTTAGAAAATTTAATTTTTCACATTTTTCCGTGAAAAGTGCCAATACCCCCCCTTTGGGTTCTAGGTGAAAATCTCTCTCGACACAAATCAAACAAAAATGTTTCCATGGTGTGTATTGTTGTTCATTTTCATCAAATAAACAAAATTAAACCCAGAATAAATCCTGAAAGACAAGAAATGAGCATAAAAGATGCTTCAGCGCAAGTGTTATTCTTACTATAAGAGCCCAAATTTCTGAAAATATTTCGAAAAACCACAATCTTCTGTTTTAGAGTGAATGTTTAAGGTGTATAGAAGGCATTTATTTAATTTTTAGAAAATTTAATTTTTCACATTTTTCCATGAAAAGTGCCAATACTGCCAAATGCCCCCCCTTTGGGTTCTAGGTGAAAATCTCAGTCGACACAAATCAAACAAAAATGTTTCCATGGTGTGTATTGTTGTTCATTTTCATCAAATAAATAAAATAAAACTCAGAATAAATCCTAAAAGACAAGAAATGAGCATAAAAGATGCTTCAGCGCAAGTGTTATTTTTACTATAAGAGCCCAAATTTCTAAAAATATTGCGAAAAACCACAATCTTCTGTTTTAGAGTGAATGTTTGAGGTGTATAGAAGGCATTTATTTCATTTTTAGATAATTTAATTTTTCATATTTTTCCGTGAAAAGTGCCAATACCCCCCCCCTTTGGGTTCTAGGTGATAATCTCTCTCGACACAAATCAAACAAAAATGTTTCCATGGTGTGTATTGTTGTTCATTTTCATCAAATAAACAAAATAAAACTCAGAATAAATCCTGAAAGATAAGATATGAGCATAAAAGATGCTTCAGCGCAAGTGTTCATGTTACTAAAAGAGCCCAAATTTCTAAAAATATTGCGAAAAGCAACAATTTTCAGTTTTAGAGTGAATGTTTCAGGTGTATAGAAGGCATTTATTACATTTTTAGAAAATTTAATTTTTCACATTTTTCCATGAAAAGTGCCAATACCCCCCCCTTTGGGTTCTAGGTGAAAATCTCACTCTACACAAATCAAACAAAAATGTTTCCATGGTGTGTATTGTTGTTCATTTTCATCAAAAAAACAAAATTAAACCCAGAATAAATCCTGAAAAACAAGAAATGAGCATAAAAGATTCTTCAGCGCAAGTGTTATTCATACTATAAGAGCCCAAATTTCTAAAAATATTGCGAAAAGTTACAATTTTCAGTTTTAGAGTGAATGTTTAAGGTGTATAGAAGGCATTTATTTAATTTTTAGAAAATTTAATTTTTCACATTTTTCCATGAAAAGTGCCAATACTGCCAAATGCCCCCCCTTTGGGTTCTAGGTGAAAATCTCAGTCGACACAAATCAAACAAAAATGTTTCCATGGCGTGTATTGTTGTTCATTTTCATCAAATAAACAAAATTAAACTCAGAATAAATCCTGAAAGACAAGAAATGAGCATAAAAGATGCTTCAGCGCGAGTGTTATTGTTCCTAAAAGAGCCAAAATTTCTAAAAATTTTGCGAAAAACAACAATCTTCTATTTTAGAGTGAATGTTTGAGGTGTATAGAAGGCATTTATTTCATTTTTAGAAAATTTAATTTTTCTCATTTTTCCATGAAAAGTGCCAATACCCCCTTTGGGTTCTAGGTGAAAATCTCACTCGACACAAATCAAACAAATATGTTTCCATGGTGTGCATTGTTGTTCATTTTCATCAAATAAACAAAATAAAACTCAGAATAAATCCTGAAAGATATAATATGAGCATAAAAGATGCTTCAGCGCAAGTGTTCATGTTACCAAAAGAGCCCAAATTTCTAAAAATTTTGCGAAAAGCAACAATTTTCAGTTTTAGAGTGAATGTTTCAGGTGTATAGAAGGCATTTATTACATTTTTAGAAAATTTAATTTTTCACATTTTTCCATGAAAAGTGCCAATACCCCCCCCCCCCTTTGGGTTCTAGGTGAAAATCTCACTCGACACAAATCAAACAAAAATGTTTCCATGGCGTGTATTGTTGTTCATTTTCATCAAATAAACAAAATTAAACCCAGAATAAATCCGGAAAGACAAGAAATGAGCATAAAAGATGCTTCAGCGCAAGTGTTAATGTTACTATAAGAGCCAAATTTCTAAAAATATTGCGAAAAGCAACAATTTTCAGTTTTAGAGTGAATGTTTGAGGTGTATAGAAGGCAATTATTTAATTTTTAGAAAATTTAATTTTTCACATTTTTCCATGAAAAGTGCCAATACCCCCCCTTTGGGTTCTAGGTGAAAATCTCACTCGACACAAATCAAACAAAAATGTTTCCATGCTGTGTATTGTTGTTCATTTTCATCAAATAAACAAAATTAAACCCAGAATAAATCCTGAAAAACAAGAAATGAGCATAAAAGATGCTTCAGCGCACGTGTTATTCTTACTATAAGAGCCCAAATTTCTAAAAATATTGCGAAAAGTTACAATTTTCAGTTTTAGAGTGAATGTTTAAGGTGTATAGAAGGCATTTATTTAATTTTTAGAAAATTTAATTTTTCACATTTTTCCATGAAAAGTGCCAATACTGCCAAATGCCCCCCCTTTGGGTTCTAGGTGAAAATCTCAGTCGACACAAATCAAACAAAAATGTTTCCATGGCGTGTATTGTTGTTCATTTTCATCAAATAAATAAAATAAAACTCATAATAAATCCTGAAAGACAAGAAATGAGCATAAAAGATGCTTCAGCGCGAGTGTTATTGTTCCTAAAAGAGCCAAAATTTCTAAAAATTTTGCGAAAAACAACAATCTTCTATTTTAGAGTGAATGTTTGAGGTGTATAGAAGGCATTTATTTCATTTTTAGAAAATTTAATTTTTCTCATTTTTCCATGAAAAGTGCCAATACCCCCTTTGGGTTCTAGGTGAAAATCTCACTCGACACAAATCAAACAAATATGTTTCCATGGTGTGCATTGTTGTTCATTTTCATCAAATAAACAAAATAAAACTCAGAATAAATCCTGAAAGATATAATATGAGCATAAAAGATGCTTCAGCGCAAGTGTTCATGTTACTAAAAGAGCCCAAATTTCTAAAAATTTTGCGAAAAGCAACAATTTTCAGTTTTAGAGTGAATGTTTCAGGTGTATAGAAGGCATTTATTACATTTTTAGAAAATTTAATTTTTCACATTTTTCCATGAAAAGTGCCAATACCCCCCCCCCTTTGGGTTCTAGGTGAAAATCTCACTCGACACAAATCAAACAAAAATGTTTCCATGGCTTGTATTGTTGTTCATTTTCATCAAATAAACAAAATTAAACCCAGAATAAATCCTGAAAGACAAGAAATGAGCATAAAAGATGCTTCAGCGCAAGTGTTAATGTTACTATAAGAGCCAAATTTCTAAAAATATTGCGAAAAGCAACAATTTTCAGTTTTAGAGTGAATGTTTGAGGTGTATAGAAGGCATTTATTTAATTTTTAGAAAATTTAATTTTTCACATTTTTCCATGAAAAGTGCCAATACCCCCCCTTTGGGTTCTAGGTGAAAATCTCACTCGACACAAATCAAACAAAAATGTTTCCATGCTGTGTATTGTTGTTCATTTTCATCAAATAAACAAAATTAAACCCAGAATAAATCCTGAAAAACAAGAAATGAGCATAAAAGATGCTTCAGCGCACGTGTTATTCTTACTATAAGAGCCCAAATTTCTAAAAATATTGCGAAAAGTTACAATTTTCAGTTTTAGAGTGAATGTTTAAGGTGTATAGAAGGCATTTATTTAATTTTTAGAAAATTTAATTTTTCACATTTTTCCATGAAAAGTGCCAATACTGCCAAATGCCCCCCCTTTGGGTTCTAGGTGAAAATCTCAGTCGACACAAATCAAACAAAAATGTTTCCATGGCGTGTATTGTTGTTCATTTTCATCAAATAAATAAAATAAAACTCAGAATAAATCCTGAAAGACAAGAAATGAGCATAAAAGATGCTTCAGCGCAAGTGTTATTGTTACTAAAAGAGCCAAAATTTCTAAAAATTTTGCGAAAAACAACAATCTTCTATTTTAGAGTGAATGTTTGAGGTGTAAAGAAGGCATTTATTTCATTTTTAGAAAATTTAATTTTTCTCATTTTTCCATGAAAAGTGCCAATACCCCCCCTTTCGGTTCTAGGTGAAAATCTCACTCGACACAAATCAAACAAAAATGTTTCCATGGTGTGTATTGTTGTTCATTTTCATCAAATAAACAAAATTAAACCCAGAATAAATCCTGAAAGACAAGAAATGAGCATAAAAGATGCTTCAGCGCAAGTGTTAATGTTACTATAAGACCCAAATTTCTAAAAATATTGCGAAAAGCAACAATTTTCAGTTTTAGAGTGAATGTTTGAGGTGTATAGAAGGCATTTATTTAATTTTTAGAAAATTTAATTTTTCACATTTTTCCATGAAAAGTGCCAATACCCCCCCCTTTGGGTTTTAGGTGAAAATCTCAGTCGACACAAATCAAACAAAAATGTTTCCATGGTGTGTATTGTTGTTCATTTTCATCAAATAAATAAAATAAAACTCAGAATAAATCCTGAAAGACAAGAAATGAGCATAAAAGATGCTTCAGCGCAAGTGTTATTGTTTCTAAAAGAGCCAAAATTTCTAAAAATTTTGCGAAAAACAACAATCTTCTATTTTAGAGTGAATGTTTGAGGTGTATAGAAGGCATTTATTTCATTTTTAGAAAATTTAATTTTTCTCATTTTTCCATGAAAAGTGCCAATACCCCATCTTTCGGTTCTAGGTGAAAATCTCACTCGACACAAATCAAACAAAAATGTTTTCATGGTGTGTATTGTTGTTCATTTTCATCAAATAAACAAAAAAAAACCCAGAATAAATCCAGAAGGACAAGAAATGAGCATAAAAGATGCTTCAGCGGAAGTGTTAATGTTACTAAAGTAGCCCAAATTTCTAAAAATATTGCGAAAAACCATAATCTTCTGTTTTAGAGTGAATGTTTGAGGTGTATAGAAGGCATTTATTTCATTTTTAGAAAATTTAATTTTTCACATTTTTCCATGAAAAGTGCCAATACCCCCCCCTTTGGGTCCTAGGTGAAAATCTCACTCGACACAAATCAAACAAAAATGTTTCCATGGTGTGTATTGTTGTTCATTTTCATCAAATAAACAAAATTAAACCCAGAATAATTCCTGAAAGACAAGAAATGAGCATAAAAGATGCTTCAGCGCAAGTGTTAATGTTACTATAAGAGCCAAATTTCTAAAAATATTGCGAAAAGCAACAATTTTCAGTTTTAGAGTGAATGTTTGAGGTGTATAGAAGGCATTTATTTAATTTTTAGAAAATTTAATTTTTCACATTTTTCCATGAAAAGTGCCAATACCCCCCCCTTTGGGTTTTAGGTGAAAATCTCAGTCGACACAAATCAAACAAAAATGTTTCCATGGTGTGTATTGTTGTTCATTTTCATCAAATAAATAAAATAAAACCCAGAATAAATCCTGAAAAACAAGAAATGAGCATAAAAGATGCTTCAGCGCACGTGTTATTCTTACTATAAGAGCCCAAATTTCTAAAAATATTGCGAAAAGTTACAATTTTCAGTTTTAGAGTGAATGTTTAAGGTGTATAGAAGGCATTTATTTAATTTTTAGAAAATTTAATTTTTCACATTTTTCCATGAAAAGTGCCAATACTGCCAAATGCCCCCCCTTTGGGTTCTAGGTGAAAATCTCAGTCGACACAAATCAAACAAAAATGTTTCCATTGCGTGTATTGTTGTTCATTTTCATCAAATAAATAAAATAAAACTCAGAATAAATCCTGAAAGACAAGAAATGAGCATAAAAGATGCTTCAGCGCAAGTGTTATTGTTACTAAAAGAGCCAAAATTTCTAAAAATTTTGCGAAAAACAACAATCTTCTATTTTAGAGTGAATGTTTGAGGTGTATAGAAGGCATTTATTTCATTTTTAGAAAATTTAATTTTTCTCATTTTTCCATGAAAAGTGCCAATACCCCCCCTTTCGGTTCTAGGTGAAAATCTCACTCGACACAAATCAAACAAAAATGTTTCCACGGTGTGTATTGTTGTTCATTTTCATCAAATAAACAAAAAAAACCAGAATAAATCCTGAAGGACAAGAAATGAGCATAAAAGATGCTTCAGCGGAAGTGTTAATGTTACTAAAAGAGCCCAAATTTCTAAAAATATTGCGAAAAACCATAATCTTCTGTTTTAGAGTGAATGTTTTAGGTGTATAGAAGGCATTTATTTCATTTTTAGAAAATTTAATTTTTCACATTTTTCCATGAAAAGTGCCAATACCCCCCCCCTTTGGGTTCTAGGTGAAAATCTCACTCGACACAAATCAAACAAAAATGTTTCCATGGTGTGTATTGTTGTTCATTTTCATCAAATAAACAAAATTAAACCCAGAATAAATCCTGAAAGACAAGAAATGAGCATAAAAGATGCTTCAGCGCAAGTGTTAATGTTACTATAAGACCCAAATTTCTAAAAATATTGCGAAAAGCAACAATTTTCAGTTTTAGAGTGAATGTTTGAGGTGTATAGAAGGCATTTATTTAATTTTTAGAAAATTTAATTTTTCTCATTTTTCCCTGAAAAGTGCCAATACCCCCCCCTTTGGGTTCTAGGTGAAAATCTCACTAAACACAAATCAAACAAAAATGTTTCCATGGTGTGTATTGTTGTTCATTTTCATCAAATAAACAAAATTAAACCCAGAATAAATCCTGAAAGACAAGAAATGAGCATAAAAGATGCTTCAGCGCAAGTGTTATTGTTACTATAAGAGCCAAATTTCTAAAAATATTGCGAAAAGCAACAATTTTCAGTTTTAGAGTGAATGTTTGAGGTGTATAGAAGGCATTTATTTAATTTTTAGAAAATTTAATTTTTCACATTTTTCCATGAAAAGTGCCAATACCCCCCCCTTTGGGTTTTAGGTGAAAATCTCAGTCGACACAAATCAAACAAAAATGTTTCCATGGTGTGTATTGTTGTTCATTTTCATCAAATAAATAAAATAAAACTCAGAATAAATCCTGAAAGACAAGAAATGAGCATAAAAGATGCTTCAGCGCAAGTGTTATTGTTTCTAAAAGAGCCAAAATTTCTAAAAATTTTGCGAAAAACAACAATCTTCTATTTTAGAGTGAATGTTTGAGGTGTATAGAAGGCATTTATTTCATTTTTAGAAAATTTAATTTTTCACATTTTTCCGTGAAGAGTGCCAATACCCCCCCCCCCCCCTTTGGGTTCTAGGTGAAAATCTCTGTCGACACAAATCAAACAAAAATGTTTCCATGGTGTGTATTGTTGTTCATTTTCATCAAATAAATAAAATAAAACTCAGAATAAAACCTGAAAGACAAGAAATGAGCATAAAAGATGCTTCAGCGCAAGTGCCATTGTTACTAAAAGAGCCCAAATTTCTAAAAATATTGCGAAAAGCAACAATTTTCAGTTTTAGAGTGAATGTTTGAGGTGTATAGAAGGCATTTATTTAATTTTTAGAAAATTTAATTTTTCACATTTTTCCATGAAAAGTGCCAATACCCCCCCCTTTGGGTTCTAGGTGAAAATCTCAGTCGACACAAATCAAACAAAAATGTTTCCAAGGTGTGTATTGTTGTTCATTTTCATCAAATAAATAAAATAAAACTCAGAATAAATCCTGAAAGACAAGAAATGAGCATAAAAGATGCTTCAGCGCAAGTGTTATTGTTACTAAAAGAGCCAAAATTTCTAAAAATTTTGCGAAAAACAACAATCTTCTATTTTAGAGTGAATGTTTGAGGTGTATAGAAGGCATTTATTTCATTTTTAGAAAATTTAATTTTTCTCATTTTTCCATGAAAATTGCCAATACCCCCCCTTTGGGTTCTAGGCGAAAATCTAACTCGAAACAAATCAAACAAAATGTTTCCATGGTGTGTATTGTTGTTCATTTTCATCAAATAAACAAAATTAAACCCAGAATAAATCCTGAAAGGCAAGAAATGAGCATAAAAGATGCTTCAGCGCAAGTGTTATTCTTACTATAAGAGCCCAAATTTCTAAAAATATTGCGAAAAACCACAATCTTCTGTTTTAGAGTGAATGTTTGAGGTGTATAGAAGGCATTTATTTAATTTTTAGAAAATTTAATTTTTCACATTTTTCCGTGAAGAGTGCCAATACCCCCCCCTTTGGGTTCTAGGTGAAAATCTCACTCGACACAAATCAAACAAAAATGTTTCCATGGTGTGTATTGTTGTTCATTTTCATCAAATAAACAAAATTAAACCCAGAATAAATCCTGAAAGACAAGAAATGAGCATAAAAGATGCTTCAGCGCAAGTGTTATTCTTACTATAAGAGCCCAAATTTCTAAAAATATTGCGAAAAACCACAATCTTCTGTTTTAGAGTGAATGTTTGAGGTGTATAGAAGGCATTTATTTCATTTTTAGAAAATTTAATTTTTCACATTTTTCCGTGAAAAGTGCCAACACCCCCCCCCCCCTTTGGGTTCTAGGTGAAAATCTCTCGCGACACAAATCAAACAGAAATGTTTCCATGGTGTGTATTTTTGTTCATTTTCATCAAATAAATAAAATAAAACTCAGAATAAATCCTGAAAGACAAGAAATGAGCATAAAAGATGCTTCAGCGCAAGTGCCATTGTTACTTAAAGAGCCCAAATTTCTAAAAATATTGCGAAAAGCAACAATTTTCAGTTTTAGAGTGAATGTTTGAGGTGTATAGAAGGCATTTATTTAATTTTTAGAAAATTTAATTTTTCACATTTTTCCATGAAAAGTGCCAATACCCCCCCCTTTGGGTTCTAGGTGAAAATCTCAGTCGACACAAATCAAACAAAAATGTTTCCATGGTGTGTATTGTTGTTCATTTTCATCAAATAAATAAAATAAAACTCAAAATAAATCCTGAAAGACAAGAAATGAGCATAAAAGATGCTTCAGCGCAAGTGTTATTGTTACTAAAAGAGCCAAAATTTCTAAAAATTTTGCGAAAAACAACAATCTTCTATTTTAGAGTGAATGTTTGAGGTGTATAGAAGGCATTTATTTCATTTTTAGAAAATTTAATTTTTCACATTTTTCCATGAAAAGTGCCAATACCCCCCCTTTGGGTTCTAGGTGAAAATCTCACTCGACACAAATCAAACAAAAATGTTTCCATGGTGTGTATTGTTGTTCATTTTCATCAAATAAACAAAATTAAACCCAGAATAAATCCTGAAAGACAAGAAATGAGCATAAAAGATGCTTCAGCGCAAGTGTTAATGTTACTATAAGAGCCAAATTTCTAAAAATATTGCGAAAAGCAACAATTTTCAGTTTTAGAGTGAATGTTTGAGGTGTATAGAAGGCATTTATTTAATTTTTAGAAAATTTAATTTTTCACATTTTTCCATGAAAAGTGCCAATACCCCCCCCTTTGGGTTTTAGGTGAAAATCTCAGTCGACACAAATCAAACAAAAATGTTTCCATGGTGTGTATTGTTGTTCATTTTCATCAAATAAATAAAATAAAACTCAGAATAAATCCTGAAAGACAAGAAATGAGCATAAAAGATGCTTCAGCGCAAGTGTTATTGTTTCTAAAAGAGCCAAAATTTCTAAAAATTTTGCGAAAAACAACAATCTTCTATTTTAGAGTGAATGTTTGAGGTGTATAGAAGGCATTTATTTCATTTTTAGAAAATTTAATTTTTCACATTTTTCCGTGAAGAGTGCCAATACCCCCCCCCCCCTTTGGGTTCTAGGTGAAAATCTCACTCGACACAAATCAAACAAAAATGTTTCCAAGGTGTGTATTGTTGTTCATTTTCATCAAATAAACAAATTTAAACCCAGAATAAATCCTGAAAGACAAGAAATGAGCATAAAAGATGCTTCAGCGCAAGTGTTATTCTTACTATAAGAGCCCAAATTTCTAAAAATATTGCGAAAAACCACAATCTTCTGTTTTAGAGTGAATAATTGAGGTGTATAGAAGGCATTTATTTCATTTTTAGAAAATTTAATTTTTCACATTTTTCCGTGAAAAGTGCCAACACCCCCCCCCCCCCTTTGGGTTCTAGGTGAAAATCTCTCGCGACACAAATCAAACAAAAATGTTTCCATGGTGTGTATTGTTGTTCATTTTCATCAAATAAACAAAATAAAACTCAGAATAAAACCTGAAAGACAAGAAATGAGCATAAAAGATGCTTCAGCGCAAGTGCCATTGTTACTAAAAGAGCCCAAATTTCTAAAAATATTGCGAAAAGCAACAATTTTCAGTTTTAGAGTGAATGTTTGAGGTGTATAGAAGGCATTTATTTAATTTTTAGAAAATTTAATTTTTCACATTTTTCCATGAAAAGTGCCAATACCCCCCCCTTTGGGTTCTAGGTGAAAATCTCAGTCGACACAAATCAAACAAAAATGTTTCCAAGGTGTGTATTGTTGTTCATTTTCATCAAATAAATAAAATAAAACTCAGAATAAATCCTGAAAGGCAAGAAATGAGCATAAAAGATGCTTCAGCGCAAGTGTTATTCTTACTATAAGAGCCCAAATTTCTAAAAATATTGCGAAAAACCACAATCTTCTGTTTTAGAGTGAATGTTTGAGGTGTATAGAAGGCATTTATTTAATTTTTAGAAAATTTAATTTTTCTCATTTTTCCATGAAAAGTGCCAATACCCCCCCCCTTTGGGTTTTAGGTGAAAATCTCAGTCGACACAAATCAAACAAAAATGTTTCCATGGTGTGTATTGTTGTTCATTTTCATCAAATAAATAAAATAAAACTCAGAATAAATCCTGAAAGACAAGAAATGAGCATAAAAGATGCTTCAGCGCAAGTGTTATTGTTTCTAAAAGAGCCAAAATTTCTAAAAATTTTGCGAAAAACAACAATCTCCTATTTTAGAGTGAATGTTTGAGGTGTATAGAAGGCATTTATTTCATTTATAGAAAATTTAATTTTTCACATTTTTCCGTGAAGAGTGCCAATACCCCCCCCTTTGGGTTCTAGGTGAAAATCTCACTCGTCACAAATCAAACAAAAATGTTTCCATGGTGTGTATTGTTGTTCATTTTCATCAAATAAACAAAATTAAACCCAGAATAAATCCTGAAAGACAAGAAATGAGCATAAAAGATGCTTCAGCGCAAGTGTTATTCTTACTATAAGAGCCCAAATTTCTAAAAATATTGCGAAAAACCACAATCTTCTGTTTTAGAGTGAATGTTTGAGGTGTATAGAAGGCATTTATTTCATTTTTAGAAAATTTAATTTTTCACATTTTTCCGTGAAAAGTGCCAACACCCCCCCCCCCCTTTGGGTTCTAGGTGAAAATCTCTCGCGACACAAATCAAACAGAAATGTTTCCATGGTGTGTATTTTTGTTCATTTTCATCAAATAAATAAAATAAAACTCAGAATAAATCCTGAAAGACAAGAAATGAGCATAAAAGATGCTTCAGCGCAAGTGCCATTGTTACTTAAAGAGCCCAAATTTCTAAAAATATTGCGAAAAGCAACAATTTTCAGTTTTAGAGTGAATGTTTAAGGTGTATAGAAGGCATTTATTTAATTTTTAGAAAATTTAATTTTTCACATTTTTCCATGAAAAGTGCCAATACCCCCCCCTTTGGGTTCTAGGTGAAAATCTCAGTCGACACAAATCAAACAAAAATGTTTCCATGGTGTGTATTGTTGTTCATTTTCATCAAATAAATAAAATGAAACTCAAAATAAATCCTGAAAGACAAGAAATGAGCATAAAAGATGCTTCAGCGCAAGTGTTATTGTTACTAAAAGAGCCAAAATTTCTAAAAATTTTGCGAAAAACAACAATCTTCTATTTTAGAGTGAATGTTTGAGGTGTATAGAAGGCATTTATTTCATTTTTAGAAAATTTAATTTTTCTCATTTTTCCATGAAAATTGCCAATACCCCCCCTTTGGGTTCTAGGCGAAAATCTAACTCGAAACAAATCAAACAAAATGTTTCCATGGTGTGTATTGTTGTTCATTTTCATCAAATAAACAAAATTAAACCCAGAATAAATCCTGAAAGACAAGAAATGAGCATAAAAGATGCTTCAGCGCAAGTGTTATTCTTACTATGAGAGCCCAAATTTCTAAAAATATTGCGAAAAACCACAATCTTCTGTTTTAGAGTGAATGTTTGAGGTGTATAGAAGGCATTTATTTCATTTTTAGAAAATTTAATTTTTCACATTTTTCCGTGAAAAGTGCCAATACCCCCCCTTTGGGTTCTAGGTGAAAATCTCTCTCTACACAAATCAAACAAAAATGTTTCCATGGTGTATTGTTGTTCATTTTCATCAAATAAACAAAATTAAACCCAGAATAAATCCTGAAAGACAAGAAATGAGCATAAAAGATGCTTCAAAGCAAGTGTTATTCTTACTATAAGAGCCAAAATTTCTAAAAATATTGCGAAAAGTTACAATTTTCAGTTTTAGAGTGAATGTTTAAGGTGTATAGAAGGCATTTATTTCATTTTTAGAAAATTTAATTTTTCACATTTTTCCATGAAAAGTGCCAATACTGCCAAATGCCCCCCCTTTGGGTTCTAGGTGAAAATCTCAGTCGACACAAATCAAACAAAAATGTTTCCATGGTGTGTATTGTTGTTCATTTTCATCAAATAAATAAAATAAAACTCAGAATAAATCCTGAAAGACAAGAAATGAGCATAAAAGATGCTTCAGCGCAAGTGCCATTGTTACTAAAAGAGCCCAAATTTCTAAAAATATTGCGAAAAGCAACAATTTTCAGTTTTAGAGTGAATGTTTGAGGTGTATAGAAGGCATTTATTTAATTTTTAGAAAATTTAATTTTTCACATTTTTCCATGAAAAGTGCCAATACCCCCCCCTTTGGGTTCTAGGTGAAAATCTCAGTCGACACAAATCAAACAAAAATGTTTCCATGGTGTGTATTGTTGTTCATTTTCATCAAATAAATAAAATAAAACTCAGAATAAATCCTGAAAGACAAGAAATGAGCATAAAAGATGCTTCAGCGCAAGTGTTATTGTTTCTAAAAGAGCCAAAATTTCTAAAAATTTTGCGAAAAACAACAATCTCCTATTTTAGAGTGAATGTTTGAGGTGTATAGAAGGCATTTATTTCATTTTTAGAAAATTTAATTTTTCACATTTTTCCGTGAAGAGTGCCAATACCCCCCCCTTTGGGTTCTAGGTGAAAATCTCACTCGACACAAATCAAACAAAAATGTTTCCATGGTGTGTATTGTTGTTCATTTTCATCAAATAAACAAAATTAAACCCAGAATAAATCCTGAAAGACAAGAAATGAGCATAAAAGATGCTTCAGCGCAAGTGTTATTCTTACTATAAGAGCCCAAATTTCTAAAAATATTGCGAAAAACCACAATCTTCTGTTTTAGAGTGAATGTTTGAGGTGTATAGAAGGCATTTATTTCATTTTTAGAAAATTTAATTTTTCACATTTTTCCGTGAAAAGTGCCAACACCCCCCCCCCCTTTGGGTTCTAGGTGAAAATCTCTCGCGACACAAATCAAACAGAAATGTTTCCATGGTGTGTATTTTTGTTCATTTTCATCAAATAAATAAAATAAAACTCAGAATAAATCCTGAAAGACAAGAAATGAGCATAAAAGATGCTTCAGCGCAAGTGCCATTGTTACTAAAAGAGCCCAAATTTCTAAAAATATTGCGAAAAGCAACAATTTTCAGTTTTAGAGTGAATGTTTGAGGTGTATAGAAGGCATTTATTTAATTTTTAGAAAATTTAATTTTTCACATTTTTCCATGAAAAGTGCCAATACCCCCCCTTTGGGTTCTAGGTGAAAATCTCAGTCGACACAAATCAAACAAAAATGTTTCCATGGTGTGTATTGTTGTTCATTTTCATCAAATAAATAAAATTAAACTCAAAATAAATCCTGAAAGACAAGAAATGAGCATAAAAGATGCTTCAGCGCAAGTGTTATTGTTACTAAAAGAGCCAAAATTTCTAAAAATTTTGCGAAAAACAACAATCTTCTATTTTAGAGTGAATGTTTGAGGTGTATAGAAGGCATTTATTTCATTTTTAGAAAATTTAATTTTTCTCATTTTTCCATGAAAATTGCCAATACCCCCCCTTTGGGTTCTAGGCGAAAATCTAACTCGAAACAAATCAAACAAAATGTTTCCATGGTGTGTATTGTTGTTCATTTTCATCAAATAAACAAAATTAAACCCAGAATAAATCCTGAAAGACAAGAAATGAGCATAAAAGATGCTTCAGCGCAAGTGTTATTCTTACTATGAGAGCCCAAATTTCTAAAAATATTGCGAAAAACCACAATCTTCTGTTTTAGAGTGAATGTTTGAGGTGTATAGAAGGCATTTATTTCATTTTTAGAAAATTTAATTTTTCACATTTTTCCGTGAAAAGTGCCAATACCCCCCCTTTGGGTTCTAGGTGAAAATCTCTCTCTACACAAATCAAACAAAAATGTTTCCATGGTGTATTGTTGTTCATTTTCATCAAATAAACAAAATTAAACCCAGAATAAATCCTGAAAGACAAGAAATGAGCATAAAAGATGCTTCAAAGCAAGTGTTATTCTTACTATAAGAGCCAAAATTTCTAAAAATATTGCGAAAAGTTACAATTTTCAGTTTTAGAGTGAATGTTTAAGGTGTATAGAAGGCATTTATTTCATTTTTAGAAAATTTAATTTTTCACATTTTTCCATGAAAAGTGCCAATACTGCCAAATGCCCCCCCTTTGGGTTCTAGGTGAAAATCTCAGTCGACACAAATCAAACAAAAATGTTTCCATGGTGTGTATTGTTGTTCATTTTCATCAAATAAATAAAATAAAACTCAGAATAAATCCTGAAAGACAAGAAATGAGCATAAAAGATGCTTCAGCGCAAGTGCCATTGTTACTAAAAGAGCCCAAATTTCTAAAAATATTGCGAAAAGCAACAATTTTCAGTTTTAGAGTGAATGTTTGAGGTGTATAGAAGGCATTTATTTAATTTTTAGAAAATTTAATTTTTCACATTTTTCCATGAAAAGTGCCAATACCCCCCCCTTTGGGTTCTAGGTGAAAATCTCAGTCGACACAAATCAAACAAAAATGTTTCCATGGTGTGTATTGTTGTTCATTTTCATCAAATAAATAAAATAAAACTCAGAATAAATCCTGAAAGACAAGAAATGAGCATAAAAGATGCTTCAGCGCAAGTGTTATTGTTTCTAAAAGAGCCAAAATTTCTAAAAATTTTGCGAAAAACAACAATCTCCTATTTTAGAGTGAATGTTTGAGGTGTATAGAAGGCATTTATTTCATTTTTAGAAAATTTAATTTTTCACATTTTTCCGTGAAGAGTGCCAATACCCCCCCCTTTGGGTTCTAGGTGAAAATCTCACTCGACACAAATCAAACAAAAATGTTTCCATGGTGTGTATTGTTGTTCATTTTCATCAAATAAACAAAATTAAACCCAGAATAAATCCTGAAAGACAAGAAATGAGCATAAAAGATGCTTCAGCGCAAGTGTTATTCTTACTATAAGAGCCCAAATTTCTAAAAATATTGCGAAAAACCACAATCTTCTGTTTTAGAGTGAATGTTTGAGGTGTATAGAAGGCATTTATTTCATTTTTAGAAAATTTAATTTTTCACATTTTTCCGTGAAAAGTGCCAACACCCCCCCCCCCCTTTGGGTTCTAGGTGAAAATCTCTCGCGACACAAATCAAACAGAAATGTTTCCATGGTGTGTATTTTTGTTCATTTTCATCAAATAAATAAAATAAAACTCAGAATAAATCCTGAAAGACAAGAAATGAGCATAAAAGATGCTTCAGCGCAAGTGCCATTGTTACTAAAAGAGCCCAAATTTCTAAAAATATTGCGAAAAGCAACAATTTTCAGTTTTAGAGTGAATGTTTGAGGTGTATAGAAGGCATTTATTTAATTTTTAGAAAATTTAATTTTTCACATTTTTCCATGAAAAGTGCCAATACCCCCCCTTTGGGTTCTAGGTGAAAATCTCAGTCGACACAAATCAAACAAAAATGTTTCCATGGTGTGTATTGTTGTTCATTTTCATCAAATAAATAAAATTAAACTCAAAATAAATCCTGAAAGACAAGAAATGAGCATAAAAGATGCTTCAGCGCAAGTGTTATTGTTACTAAAAGAGCCAAAATTTCTAAAAATTTTGCGAAAAACAACAATCTTCTATTTTAGAGTGAATGTTTGAGGTGTATAGAAGGCATTTATTTCATTTTTAGAAAATTTAATTTTTCTCATTTTTCCATGAAAATTGCCAATACCCCCCCTTTGGGTTCTAGGCGAAAATCTAACTCGAAACAAATCAAACAAAATGTTTCCATGGTGTGTATTGTTGTTCATTTTCATCAAATAAACAAAATTAAACCCAGAATAAATCCTGAAAGACAAGAAATGAGCATAAAAGATGCTTCAGCGCAAGTGTTATTCTTACTATGAGAGCCCAAATTTCTAAAAATATTGCGAAAAACCACAATCTTCTGTTTTAGAGTGAATGTTTGAGGTGTATAGAAGGCATTTATTTCATTTTTAGAAAATTTAATTTTTCACATTTTTCCGTGAAAAGTGCCAATACCCCCCCTTTGGGTTCTAGGTGAAAATCTCTCTCTACACAAATCAAACAAAAATGTTTCCATGGTGTATTGTTGTTCATTTTCATCAAATAAACAAAATTAAACCCAGAATAAATCCTGAAAGACAAGAAATGAGCATAAAAGATGCTTCAAAGCAAGTGTTATTCTTACTATAAGAGCCAAAATTTCTAAAAATATTGCGAAAAGTTACAATTTTCAGTTTTAGAGTGAATGTTTAAGGTGTATAGAAGGCATTTATTTCATTTTTAGAAAATTTAATTTTTCACATTTTTCCATGAAAAGTGCCAATACTGCCAAATGCCCCCCCTTTGGGTTCTAGGTGAAAATCTCAGTCGACACAAATCAAACAAAAATGTTTCCATGGTGTGTATTGTTGTTCATTTTCATCAAATAAATAAAATAAAACTCAGAATAAATCCTGAAAAACAAGAAATGAGCATAAAAGATGCTTCAGCGCAAGTGCCATTGTTACTAAAAGAGCCCAAATTTCTAAAAATATTGCGAAAAGCAACAATTTTCAGTTTTAGAGTGAATGTTTGAGGTGTATAGAAGGCATTTATTTAATTTTTAGAAAATTTAATTTTTCACATTTTTCCATGAAAAGTGCCAATACCCCCCCCTTTGGGTTCTAGGTGAAAATCTCAGTCGACACAAATCAAACAAAAATGTTTCCATGGTGTGTATTGTTGTTCATTTTCATCAAATAAATAAAATAAAACTCAGAATAAATCCTGAAAGATAAGAAATGAGCATAAAAGATGCTTCAGCGCAAGTGTTATTGTTACTAAAAGAGCCAAAATTTCTAAAAATTTTGCGAAAAACAACAATCTTCTATTTTAGAGTGAATGTTTGAGTTGTATAGAAGGCATTTATTTCATTTTTAGAAAATTTAATTTTTCTCATTTTTCCATGAAAATTGCCAATACCCCCCCTTTGGGTTCTAGGCGAAAATCTAACTCGAAACAAATCAAACAAAATGTTTCCATGGTGTGTATTGTTGTTCATTTTCATCAAATAAACCAAATTAAACCCAGAATAAATCCTGAAAGACAAGGAATGAGCATAAAAGATGCTTCAGCGCAAGTGTTATTCTTACTATAAGAGCCCAAATTTCTAAAAATATTGCGAAAAACCACAATCTTCTGTTTTAGAGTGAATGTTTGAGGTGTATAGAAGGCATTTATTTCATTTTTAGAAAATTTAATTTTTCACATTTTTCCGTGAAAAGTGCCAATACCCCCCCCCCTTTGGGTTCTAGGTGAAAATCTCTCTCGACACAAATCAAACAAAAATGTTTCCATGGTGTGCATTGTTGTTCATTTTCATCAAATAAACAAAATAAAACTCAGAATAAATCCTGAAAGATATAATATGAGCATAAAAGATGCTTCAGCGCAAGTGTTCATGTTACTAAAAGAGCCAAAATTTCTAAAAATATTGCGAAAAGCAACAATTTTCAGTTTTAGAGTGAATGTTTCAGGTGTATAGAAGGCATTTATTACATTTTTAGAAAATTTAATTTTTCACATTTTTCAATGAAAAATGCCAATACCCCCCCCTTTGGGTTCTAGGTGAAAATCTCACTCGACACAAATCAAACAAAAATGTTTCCATGGCGTGTATTGTTGTTCATTTTCATCAAATAAACAAAATTAAACCCAGAATAAATCCTGAAAGACAAGAAATGAGCATAAAAGATGCTTCAGCGCAAGTGTTAATGTTACTATAAGAGCCAAATTTCTAAAAATATTGCGAAAAACAACAATCTTCTATTTTAGAGTGAATGTTTGAGGTGTATAGAAGGCATTTATTTCGTTTTTAGAAAATTTAATTTTTCTCATTTTTCCATGAAAAGTGCCAATACCCCCCCTTTCGGTTCTAGGTGAAAATCTCTCTCTACACAAATCAAACAAAAATGTTTCCATGGTTTTTTGTTGTTCATTTTCATCAAATAAAAAAAATTAAACCCAGAATAAATCCTGAAAGACAAGAAATGAGCATAAAAGATGCTTCAGCGCAAGTGTTATTCTTACTATGAGAGCCCAAATTTCTAAAAATATTGCGAAAAACCACAATCTTCTGTTTTAGAGTGAATGTTTGAGGTGTATGGAAGGCATTTATTTCATTTTTAGAAAATTTAATTTTTCACATTTTTCCGTGAAAAGTGCCAATACCCCCCCTTTGGGTTCTAGGTGAAAATCTCTCTCTACACAAATCAAACAAAAATGTTTCCATGGTGTATTGTTGTTCATTTTCATCAAATAAACAAAATTAAACCCAGAATAAATCCTGAAAGACAAGAAATGAGCATAAAAGATGCTTCAGCGCAAGTGTTATTCTTACTATAAGAGCCAAAATTTCTAAAAATATTGCGAAAAGTTACAATTTTCAGTTTTAGAGTGAATGTTTAAGGTGTATAGAAGGCATTTATTTAATTTTTAGAAAATTTAATTTTTCACATTTTTCCATGAAAAGTGCCAATACTGCCAAATGCCCCCCCTTTGGGTTCTAGGTGAAAATCTCAGTCGACACAAATCAAACAAAAATGTTTCCATGGTGTGTATTGTTGTTCATTTTCATCAAATAAATAAAATAAAACTCAGAATAAATCCTGAAAGACAAGAAATGAGCATAAAAGATGCTTCAGCGCAAGTGCCATTGTTACTAAAAGAGCCAAAATTTCTAAAAATATTGCGAAAAGCAACAATTTTCAGTTTTAGAGTGAATGTTTGAGGTGTATAGAAGGCATTTATTTAATTTTTAGAAAATTTAATTTTTCACATTTTTCCATGAAAAGTGCCAATACCCCCCCTTTGGGTTCTAGGTGAAAATCTCAGTCGACACAAATCAAACAAAAATGTTTCCATGGTGTGTATTGTTGTTCATTTTCATCAAAT
Organism: Hetaerina americana; assembly: GCF_022747635.1. Classification (NCBI taxonomy): domain Eukaryota; kingdom Metazoa; phylum Arthropoda; class Insecta; order Odonata; family Calopterygidae; genus Hetaerina; species Hetaerina americana. The sequence continues at coordinate 236,355 of NW_027286847.1, read as the reverse complement.
AAATAAAATAAAACTCAGAATAAATCCTGAAAGACAAGAAATGAGCATAAAAGATGCTTCAGCGCAAGTGTTATTGTTACTAAAAGAGCCCAAATTTCTAAAAATTTTGCGAAAATCCATAATCTTCTGTTTTAGAGTGAATGTTTGAGGTGTATAGAATGCATTTATTTCATTTTTAGAAAATTTAATTTTTCACATTTTTCCGTGAAAAGTGCCAATACCCCCCCCCTTTGGGTTCTAGGTGAAAATCTCTCTCGACACAAATCAAACAAAAATGTTTCCATGGTGTGCATTGTTGTTCATTTTCATCAAATAAACAAAATAAAACTCAGAATAAATCCTGAAAGATATAATATGAGCATAAAAGATGCTTCAGCGCAAGTGTTCATGTTACTAAAAGAGCCAAAATTTCTAAAAATATTGCGAAAAGCAACAATTTTCAGTTTTAGAGTGAATGTTTCAGGTGTATAGAAGGCATTTATTACATTTTTAGAAAATTTAATTTTTCACATTTTTCAATGAAAAGTGCCAATACCCCCCCCCTTTGGGTTCTAGGTGAAAATCTCACTCGACACAAATCAAACAAAAATGTTTCCATGGCGTGTAATGTTGTTCATTTTCATCAAATAAACAAAATTAAACCCAGAATAAATCCTGAAAGACAAGAAATGAGCATAAAAGATGCTTCAGCGCAAGTGTTATTCTTACTATGAGAGCCCAAATTTCTAAAAATATTGCGAAAAACCACAATCTTCTGTTTTAGAGTGAATGTTTGAGGTGTATAGATGGCATTTATTTCTTTTTTAGAAAATTTAATTTTTCACATTTTTCCGTGAAAAGTGCCAATACCCCCCCTTTGGGTTCTAGGTGAAAATCTCTCTCTACACAAATCAAACAAAAATGTTTCCATGGTGTATTGTTGTTCATTTTCATCAAATAAACAAAATTAAACCCAGAATAAGTCCTGAAAAAGTAGAAATGAGCATAAAAGATGCTTCAGCGCAAGTGTTATTCTTACTATTAGAGCCCAAATTTCTAAAAATATTCCGAAAAACCACAATCTTCTTTTTTAGAGTGAATGTTTGAGGTGTATAGAAGGTATTTATTTCATTTTTAGAAAATTTAATTTTTCACATTTTTCCATGAAAAGGGCCAATACCCCCCCCTTTGGGTTCTAGGTGAAAATCTCACTCGACACAAATCAAACAAAAATGTTTCCATGGCGTGTTTTGTTGTTCATTTTCATCAAATAAACAAAATTAAACCCAGAATAAATCCTGAAAGACAAGAAATGCGCATAAAAGATGCTTCAGCGCAAGTGTTAATGTTACTATAAGAGCCAAATTTCTAAAAATATTGCGAAAAACAACAATCTTCTATTTTAGAGTGAATGTTTGAGGTGTATAGAAGGCATTTATTTCATTTTTAGAAAATTTAATTTTTCATATTTTTCCGTGAAAAGTGCCAATACCCCCCCCCCTTTGGGTTCTAGGTGAAAATCTCTCTCGACACAAATCAAACAAAAATGTTTCCATGGTGTGTATTGTTCATTTTCATCAAATAAACAAAATAAAACTCAGAATAAATCCAGAAAGATAAGATATGAGCATAAAAGATGCTTCAGCGCAAGTGTTATTCATACTATAAGAGCCAAAATTTCTAAAAATATTGCGAAAAGTTACAATTTTCAGTTTTAGAGTGAATGTTTAAGGTGTATAGAAGGCATTTATTTAATTTTTAGAAAATTTAATTTTTCACATTTTTCCATGAAAAGTGCCAATACTGCCAAATGCCCCCCCTTTGGGTTCTAGGTGAAAATCTCAGTCGACACAAATCAAACAAAAATGTTTCCATGGCGTGTATTGTTGTTCATTTTCATCAAATAAATAAAATAAAACTCAGAATAAATCCTGAAAGAAAAGATATGAGCATAAAAGATGCTTCAGCGCAAGTGTTATTCATACTATAAGAGCCCAAATTTCTAAAAATATTGCGAAAAGTTACAATTTTCAGTTTTAGAGTGAATGTTTAAGGTGTATAGAAGGCATTTATTTAATTTTTAGAAAATTTAATTTTTCACATTTTTCCATGAAAAGTGCCAATACTGCCAAATGCCCCCCCTTTGGGTTCTAGGTGAAAATCTCAGTCGACACAAATCAAACAAAAATGTTTCCATGGCGTGTATTGTTGTTCATTTTCATCAAATAAATAAAATAAAACTCAGAATAAATCCTGGAAGACAAGAAATGAGCATAAAAGATGCTTCAGCGCAAGTGTTATTATTCCTAAAAGAGCCAAAATTTCTAAAAATTTTGCGAAAAACAACAATCTTCTATTTTAGAGTGAATGTTTGAGGTGTATAGAAGGCATTTATTTCATTTTTAGAAAATTTAATTTTTCTCATTTTTCCATGAAAAGTGCAAATACCCCCTTTGGGTTCTAGGTGAAAATCTCACTCGACACAAATCAAACAAAAATGTTTCCATGGTGTGTATTGTTGTTCATTTTCATCAAATAAACCAAATTAAACCCAGAATAAATCCTGAAAGACAAGAAATGAGCATAAAAGATGCTTCAGCGCAAGTGTTATTCTTACTATAAGAGCCCAAATTTCTAAAAATATTGCGAAAAACCACAATCTTCTGTTTTAGAGTGAATGTTTGAGGTGTATAGAAGGCATTTATTTCATTTTTAGAAAATTTAATTTTTCACATTTTTCCGTGAAAAGTGCCAATACCCCCCCCCCCCTTTGGGTTCTAGGTGAAAATCTCTCTCGGCACAAATCAAACAAAAATGTTTCCATGGTGTGCATTGTTGTTCATTTTCATCAAATAAACAAAATAAAACTCAGAATAAATCCTGAAAGATATAATATGAGCATAAAAGATGCTTCAGCGCAAGTGTTCATGTTACTAAAAGAGCCAAAATTTCTAAAAATATTGCGAAAAGCAACAATTTTCAGTTTTAGAGTGAATGTTTCAGGTGTATAGAAGGCATTTATTACATTTTTAGAAAATTTAATTTTTCCGATTTTTCCATGAAAAGTGCCAATACCCCCCCTTTCGGTTCTAGGTGAAAATCTCACTCGACACAAATCAAACAAAAATGTTTCCATGGTGTGTATTGTTGTTCATTTTCATCAAATAAACAAAAAAAAACCCAGAATAAATCCTGAAAGACAAGAAATGAGCATAAAAGATGCTTCAGCGCAAGTGTTATTGTTACTAAAAGAGCCCAAATTTCTAAAAATTTTGCGAAAATCCATAATCTTCTGTTTTAGAGTGAATGTTTGAGGTGTATAGAAGGCATTTATTTCATTTTTAGAAAATTTAATTTTTCTCATTTTTCCATGAAAAGTGCCAATACCCCCTTTGGGTTCTAGGTGAAAATCTCTCTCGACACAAATCAAACAAAAATGTTTCCATGGTGTGCATTGTTGTTCATTTTCATCAAATAAACAAAATAAAACTCAGAATAAATCCTGAAAGATATAATATGAGCATAAAAGATGCTTCAGCGCAAGTGTTCATGTTACTAAAAGAGCCAAAATTTCTAAAAATATTGCGAAAAGCAACAATTTTCAGTTTTAGAGTGAATGTTTCAGGTGTATAGAAGGCATTTATTACATTTTTAGAAAATTTAATTTTTCACATTTTTCAATGAAAAGTGCCAATACCCCCCCCCTTTGGGTTCTAGGTGAAAATCTCACTCGACACAAATCAAACAAAAATGTTTCCATGGCGTGTATTGTTGTTCATTTTCATCAAATAAACAAAATTAAACCCAGAATAAATCCTGAAAGACAAGAAATGAGCATAAAAGATGCTTCAGCGCAAGTGTTATTCTTACTATGAGAGCCCAAATTTCTAAAAATATTGCGAAAAACCACAATCTTCTGTTTTAGAGTGAATGTTTGAGGTGTATAGAAGGCATTTATTTCATTTTTAGAAAATTTAATTTTTCACATTTTTCCGTGAAAAGTGCCAATACCCCCCCTTTGGGTTCTAGGTGAAAATCTCTCTCTACACAAATCAAACAAAAATGTTTCCATGGTGTATTGTTGTTCATTTTCATCAAATAAATAAAATAAAACTCAGAATAAATCCTGAAAGACAAGAAATGAGCATAAAAGATGCTTCAGCGCAAGTGTTATTGTTACTAAAAGAGCCCAAATTTCTAAAAATTTTGCGAAAATCCATAATCTTCTGTTTTAGAGTGAATGTTTGAGGTGTATAGAAGGCATTTATTTCATTTTTAGAAAATTTAATTTTTCTCATTTTTCCATGAAAAGTGCCAATACCCCCTTTGGGTTCTAGGTGAAAATCTCACTCGACACAAATCAGACAAAAATGTTTCCATGGTGTGTATTGTTGTTCATTTTCATCAAATAAACAAAATTAAACCCAGAATAAATCCTGAAAGACAAGAAATGAGCATAAAAGATGCTTCAGCGCAAGTGTTATTTTTACTATAAGAGCCCATATTTCTAAAAATATTGCGAAAAACCACAATCTTCTGTTTAAGAGTGAATGTTTGAGGTGTATAGAAGGCATTTATTTCATTTTTAGAAAATTTAATTTTTCACATTTTTCCGTGAAAAGTGCCAATACCCCCCCCCCCTTTGGGTTCTAGGTGAAAATCTCTCTCGACACAAATCAAACAAAAATGTTTCCATGGTGTGCATTGTTGTTCATTTTCATCAAATAAACAAAATAAAACTCAGAATAAATCCTGAAAGATATAATATGAGCATAAAAGATGCTTCAGCGCAAGTGTTCATGTTACTAAAAGAGCCAAAATTTCTAAAAATATTGCGAAAAGCAACAATTTTCAGTTTTAGAGTGAATGTTTCAGGTGTATAGAAGGCATTTATTACATTTTTAGAAAATTTAATTTTTCACATTTTTCAATGAAAAGTGCCAATACCCCCCCCCTTTGGGTTCTAGGTGAAAATCTCACTCGACACAAATCAAACAAAAATGTTTCCATGGCGTGTATTGTTGTTCATTTTCATCAAATAAACAAAATTAAACCCAGAATAAATCCTGAAAGACAAGAAATGAGCATAAAAGATGCTTCAGCGCAAGTGTTATTCTTACTATGAGAGCCCAAATTTCTAAAAATATTGCGAAAAACCACAATCTTCTGTTTTAGAGTGAATGTTTGAGGTGTATAGAAGGCATTTATTTCATTTTTAGAAAATTTAATTTTTCACATTTTTCCGTGAAAAGTGCCAATACCCCCCCTTTGGGTTCTAGGTGAAAATCTCTCTCTACACAAATCAAACAAAAATGTTTCCATGGTGTATTGTTGTTCATTTTCATCAAATAAACAAAATTAAACCCAGAATAAGTCCTGAAAAAGTAGAAATGAGCATAAAAGATGCTTCAGCGCAAGTGTTATTCTTACTATTAGAGCCCAAATTTCTAAAAATATTCCGAAAAACCACAATCTTCTTTTTTAGAGTGAATGTTTGAGGTGTATAGAAGGTATTTATTTCATTTTTAGAAAATTTAATTTTTCACATTTTTCCATGAAAAGGGCCAATACCCCCCCCTTTGGGTTCTAGGTGAAAATCTCATTCGACACAAATCAAACAAAAATGTTTCCATGGCGTGTATTGTTGTTCATTTTCATCAAATAAACAAAATTAAACCCAGAATAAATCCTGAAAGACAAGAAATGAGCATAAAAGATGCTTCAGCGCAAGTGTTAATGTTACTATAAGAGCCAAATTTCTAAAAATATTGCGAAAAACAACAATCTTCTATTTTAGAGTGAATGTTTGAGGTGTATAGAAGGCATTTATTTCATTTTTAGAAAATTTAATTTTTCATATTTTTCCGTGAAAAGTGCCAATACCCCCCCCCCTTTGGGTTCTAGGTGAAAATCTCTCTCGACACAAATCAAACAAAAATGTTTCTTGGTGTGTATTGTTCATTTTCATCAAATAAACAAAATAAAACTCAGAATAAATCCAGAAAGATAAGATATGAGCATAAAAGATGCTTCAGCGCAAGTGTTATTCATACTATAAGAGCCCAAATTTCTAAAAATATTGCGAAAAGTTACAATTTTCAGTTTTAGAGTGAATGTTTAAGGTGTATAGAAGGCATTTATTTAATTTTTAGAAAATTTAATTTTTCACATTTTTCCATGAAAAGTGCCAATACTGCCACATGCCCCCCCTTTGGGTTCTAGGTGAAAATCTCAGTCGACACAAATCAAACAAAAATGTTTCCATGGCGTGTATTGTTGTTCATTTTCATCAAATAAATAAAATAAAACTCAGAATAAATCCTGAAAGACAAGAAATGATTATAAAAGATGCTTCAGCGCAAGTGTTATTATTCCTAAAAGAGCCAAAATTTCTAAAAATTTTGCGAAAAACAACAATCTTCTATTTTAGAGTGAATGTTTGAGGTGTATAGAAGGCATTTATTTCATTTTTAGAAAATTTAATTTTTCTCATTTTTCCATGAAAAGTGCAAATACCCCCTTTGGGTTCTAGGTGAAAATCTCACTCGACACAAATCAAACAAAAATGTTTCCATGGTGTGTATTGTTGTTCATTTTCATCAAATAAACCAAATTAAACCCAGAATAAATCCTGAAAGACAAGAAATGAGCATAAAAGATGCTTCTGCGCAAGTGTTATTCTTACTATAAGAGCCCAAATTTCAAAAAATATTGCGAAAAACCACAATCTTTTGTTTTAGAGTGAATGTTTGAGGTGTATAGAAGGCATTTATTTCATTTTTAGAAAATTTAATTTTTCACATTTTTCCGTGAAAAGTGCCAATACCCCCCCCCCCTTTGGGTTCTAGGTGAAAATCTCTCTCGGCACAAATCAAACAAAAATGTTTCCATGGTGTGCATTGTTGTTCATTTTCATCAAATAAACAAAATAAAACTCAGAATAAATCCTGAAAGATATAATATGAGCATAAAAGATGCTTCAGCGCAAGTGTTCATGTTACTAAAAGAGCCAAAATTTCTAAAAATATTGCGAAAAGCAACAATTTTCAGTATTAGAGTGAATGTTTCAGGTGTATAGAAGGCATTTATTACATTTTTAGAAAATTTAATTTTTCCGATTTTTCCATGAAAAGTGCCCCCCCCTTTGGGTTCTAGGTGAAAATCTCACTCGACACAAATCAAACAAAAATGTTTCCATGGCGTGTATTGTTGTTCATTTTCATCAAATAAACAAAATTAAACCCAGAATAAATCCTGAAAGACAAGAAATGAGCATAAAAGATGCTTCAGCGCAAGTGTTAATGTTACTATAAGAGCCAAATTTCTAAAAATATTGCGAAAAACAACAATCTTCTGTTTTAGAGTGAATGTTTGAGGTGTATAGAAGGCATTTATTTCATTTTTAGAAAATTTAATTTTTCTCATTTTTCCATGAAAAGTGCCAATACCCCCCCTTTCGGTTCTAGGTGAAAATCTCTCTCGACACAAATCAAACAAAAATGTTTCCATGGTGTGTATTTTTCATTTTCATCAAATAAACAAAATAAAACTCAGAATAAATCCTGAAAGATAAGATATGAGCATAAAAGATGCTTCAGCGCAAGTGTTATTCATACTATAAGAGCCAAATTTCTAAAAATATTGCGAAAAACAACAATCTTCTGTTTTAGAGTGAATGTTTAAGGTGTATAGAAGGCATTTATTTAATTTTTAGAAAATTTAATTTTTCACATTTTTCCATGAAAAGTGCCAATACTGCCAAATGCCCCCCCTTTGGGTTCTAGGTGAAAATCTCAGTCGACACAAATCAAACAAAAATGTTTCCATGGCGTGTATTGTTGTTCATTTTCATCAAATAAATAAAATAAAACTCAGAATAAATCCTGAAAGACAAGAAATGAGCATAAAAGATGCTTCAGCGCAAGTGTTATTGTTCCTAAAAGAGCCAAAATTTCTAAAAATTTTGCGAAAAACAACAATCTTCTATTTTAGAGTGAATGTTTGAGGTGTATAGAAGGCATTTATTTCATTTTTAGAAAATTTAATTTTTTACATTTTTCCATGAAAAGTGCCAATACCCCCTTTGGGTTCTAGGTGAAAATCTCACTCGACACAAATCAAACAAAAATGTTTCCATGGTGTGTATTGTTGTTCATTTTCATCAAATAAACCAAATTAAACCCAGAATAAATCCTGAAAGACAAGAAATGAGCATAAAAGATGCTTCAGCGCAAGTGTTATTCTTACTATAAGAGCCCAAATTTCTAAAAATATTGCGAAAAACCACAATCTTCTGTTTTAGAGTGAATGTTTGAGGTGTATAGAAGGCATTTATTTCATTTTTAGAAAATTTAATTTTTCACATTTTTCCGTGAAAAGTTCCAATACCCCCCCCCCCCTTTGGGTTCTAGGTGAAAATCTCTCTCGGCACAAATCAAACAAAAATGTTTCCATGGTGTGTATTGTTCATTTTCATCAAATAAACAAAATAAAACTCAGAATAAATCCAGAAAGATAAGATATGAGCATAAAAGATGCTTCAGCGCAAGTGTTATTCATACTATAAGAGCCCAAATTTCTAAAAATATTGCGAAAAGTTACAATTTTCAGTTTTAGAGTGAATGTTTAAGGTGTATAGAAGGCATTTATTTAATTTTTAGAAAATTTAATTTTTCACATTTTTCCATGAAAAGTGCCAATACTGCCAAATGCCCCCCCTTTGGGTTCTAGGTGAAAATCTCAGTCGACACAAATCAAACAAAAATGTTTCCATGGCGTGTATTGTTGTTCATTTTCATCAAATAAATAAAATAAAACTCAGAATAAATCCTGAAAGACAAGAAATGATTATAAAAGATGCTTCAGCGCAAGTGTTATTATTCCTAAAAGAGCCAAAATTTCTAAAAATTTTGCGAAAAACAACAATCTTCTATTTTAGAGTGAATGTTTGAGGTGTATAGAAGGCATTTATTTCATTTTTAGAAAATTTAATTTTTCTCATTTTTCCATGAAAAGTGCAAATACCCCCTTTGGGTTCTAGGTGAAAATCTCACTCGACACAAATCAAACAAAAATGTTTCCATGGTGTGTATTGTTGTTCATTTTCATCAAATAAACCAAATTAAACCCAGAATAAATCCTGAAAGACAAGAAATGAGCATAAAAGATGCTTCTGCGCAAGTGTTATTCTTACTATAAGAGCCCAAATTTCAAAAAATATTGCGAAAAACCACAATCTTCTGTTTTAGAGTGAATGTTTGAGGTGTATAGAAGGCATTTATTTCATTTTTAGAAAATTTAATTTTTCACATTTTTCCGTGAAAAGTTCCAATACCCCCCCCCCCCTTTGGGTTCTAGGTGAAAATCTCTCTCGGCACAAATCAAACAAAAATGTTTCCATGGTGTGCATTGTTGTTCATTTTCATCAAATAAACAAAATAAAACTCAGAATAAATCCTGAAAGATATAATATGAGCATAAAAGATGCTTCAGCGCAAGTGTTCATGTTACTAAAAGAGCCAAAATTTCTAAAAATATTGCGAAAAGCAACAATTTTCAGTATTAGAGTGAATGTTTCAGGTGTATAGAAGGCATTTATTACATTTTTAGAAAATTTAATTTTTCCGATTTTTCCATGAAAAGTGCCAATACCCCCCCCTTTGGGTTCTAGGTGAAAATCTCACTCGACACAAATCAAACAAAAATGTTTCCATGGCGTGTATTGTTGTTCATTTTCATCAAATAAACAAAATTAAACCCAGAATAAATCCTGAAAGACAAGAAATGAGCATAAAAGATGCTTCAGCGCAAGTGTTAATGTTACTATAAGAGCCAAATTTCTAAAAATATTGCGAAAAACAACAATCTTCTGTTTTAGAGTGAATGTTTGAGGTGTATAGAAGGCATTTATTTCATTTTTAGAAAATTTAATTTTTCTCATTTTTCCATGAAAAGTGCCAATACCCCCCCTTTCGGTTCTAGGTGAAAATCTCTCTCGACACAAATCAAACAAAAATGTTTCCATGGTGTGTATTTTTCATTTTCATCAAATAAACAAAATAAAACTCAGAATAAATCCTGAAAGATAAGATATGAGCATAAAAGATGCTTCAGCGCAAGTGTTATTCATACTATAAGAGCCAAATTTCTAAAAATATTGCGAAAAACAACAATCTTCTGTTTTAGAGTGAATGTTTAAGGTGTATAGAAGGCATTTATTTAATTTTTAGAAAATTTAATTTTTCACATTTTTCCATGAAAAGTGCCAATACTGCCAAATGCCCCCCCTTTGGGTTCTAGGTGAAAATCTCAGTCGACACAAATCAAACAAAAATGTTTCCATGGCGTGTATTGTTGTTCATTTTCATCAAATAAATAAAATAAAACTCAGAATAAATCCTGAAAGACAAGAAATGAGCATAAAAGATGCTTCAGCGCAAGTGTTATTGTTCCTAAAAGAGCCAAAATTTCTAAAAATTTTGCGAAAAACAACAATCTTCTATTTTAGAGTGAATGTTTGAGGTGTATAGAAGGCATTTATTTCATTTTTAGAAAATTTAATTTTTTACATTTTTCCATGAAAAGTGCCAATACCCCCTTTGGGTTCTAGGTGAAAATCTCACTCGACACAAATCAAACAAAAATGTTTCCATGGTGTGTATTGTTGTTCATTTTCATCAAATAAACCAAATTAAACCCAGAATAAATCCTGAAAGACAAGAAATGAGCATAAAAGATGCTTCAGCGCAAGTGTTATTCTTACTATAAGAGCCCAAATTTCTAAAAATATTGCGAAAAACCACAATCTTCTGTTTTAGAGTGAATGTTTGAGGTGTATAGAAGGCATTTATTTCATTTTTAGAAAATTTAATTTTTCACATTTTTCCGTGAAAAGTGCCAATACCCCCCCCCCTTTGGGTTCTAGGTGAAAATCTCTCTCGACACAAATCAAACAAAAATGTTTCCATTGTGTGCATTCTTGTTCATTTTCATCAAATAAACAAAATAAAACTCAGAATAAATCCTGAAAGATATAATATGAGCATAAAAGATGCTTCAGCGCAATTGTCATGTTACTAAAAGAGCCCAAATTTCTAAAAATATTGCGAAAAGCAACAATTTTCAGTTTTAGAGTGAATGTTTCAGGTGTATAGAAGGCATTTATTACATTTTTAGAAAATTTAATTTTTCACATTTTTCCATGAAAAGTGCCAATACCCCCCCCTTTGGGTTCTAGGTGAAAATCTCACTCGACACAAATCAAACAAAAATGTTTCCATGGCGTGTATTGTTGTTCATTTTCATCAAATAAACAAAATTAAACCCAGAATAAATCCTGAAAGACAAGAAATGAGCATAAAAGATGCTTCAGCGCAAGTGTTAATGTTACTATAAGAGCCAAATTTCTAAAAATATTGCAAAAAACAACAATCTTCTATTTTAGAGTGAATTTTTGAGGTGTATAGAAGGCATTTATTTCATTTTTAGAAAATTTAATTTTTCTCATTTTTCCATGAAGAGTGCCAATACCCCCCCTTTCGGTTCTAGGTGAAAATCTCACTCGACACAAATCAATCAAAAATGTTTCCATGGTGTGTATTGTTGTTCATTTTCATCAAATAAACAAAAAAAAACCCAGAATAAATCCTGAAGGACAAGAAATGAGCATAAAAGATGCTTCAGCGGAAGTGTTAATATTACTAAAAGAGCCCAAATTTCTAAAAATATTGCGAAAAACCATAATCTTCTGTTTTAGAGTGAATGTTTGAGGTGTATAGAAGGCATTTATTTCATTTTTAGAAAATTTAATTTTTCTCATTTTTCCATGAAAAGTGCCAATACCCCCCTTTGGGTTCTAGGTGAAAATCTCAGTCGACACAAATCAAACAAAAATGTTTCCATGGCGTGTATTGTTGTTCATTTTCATCAAATAAATAAAATAAAACTCATAATAAATCCTGAAAGACAAGAAATGAGCATAAAAGATGCTTCAGCGCAAGTGTTATTGTTCCTAAAAGAGCCAAAATTTCTAAAAATTTTGCGAAAAACAACAATCTTCTATTTTAGAGTGAATGTTTGAGGTGTATAGAAGGCATTTATTTCATTTTTAGAAAATTTAATTTTTCTCATTTTTCCATGAAAAGTGCGAAAACCCCCTTTGGGTTCTAGGTGAAAATCTCACTCGACACAAATCAAACAAAAATGTTTCCATGGTGTGTATTGTTGTTCATTTTCATCAAATAAACCAAATTAAACCCAGAATAAATCCTGAAAGACAAGAAATGAGCATAAAAGATGCTTCAGCGCAAGTGTTATTCTTACTATAAGAGCCCAAATTTCTAAAAATATTGCGAAAAACCACAATCTTCTGTTTTAGAGTGAATGTTTAAGGTGTATAGAAGGCATTTATTTCATTTTTAGAAAATTTAATTTTTCACATTTTTCCGTGAAAAGTGCCAATACCCCTTTGGGTTCTAGGTGAAAATCTCTCTCGACACAAATCAAACAAAAATGTTTCCATGGTGTGCATTGTTGTTCATTTTCATCAAATAAACAAATTAAAACTCAGAATAAATCCTGAAAGATATAATATGAGCATAAAAGATGCTTCAGCGCAAGTGTTCATGTTACTAAAAGAGCCAAAATTTCTAAAAATATTGCGAAAAGCAACAATTTTCAGTTTTAGAGTGAATGTTTGAGGTGTATAGAAGGCATTTATTTCATTTTTAGAAAATTTAATTTTTCTCATTTTTCCATGAAAAGTGCCAATACCCCCTTTGGGTTCTAGGTGAAAATCTCACTCGACACAAATCAAACAAAAATGTTTCCATGGTGTGTATTGTTGTTCATTTTCATCAAATAAACCAAATTAAACCCAGAATAAATCCTGAAAGACAAGAAATGAGCATAAAAGATGCTTCAGCGCAAGTGTTATTCTTACTATAAGAGCCAAAATTTCTAAAAATATTGCGAAAAACCACAATCTTCTGTTTTAGAGAGAATGTTTGAGGTGTATACAAGGCATTTATTTCATTTTTAGAAAATTTAATTTTTCACATTTTTCCGTGAAAAGTGCCAATACCCTTTGGGTTCTAGGTGAAAATCTCTCTCGACACAAATCAAACAAAAATGTTTCCATGGTGTGCATTGTTGTTCATTTTCATCAAATAAACAAAATAAAACTCAGAATAAATCCTGAAAGATATAATATGAGCATAAAAGATGCTTCAGCGCAAGTGTTATTCTTACTATAAGAGCCCAAATTTCTAAAAATATTGCGAAAAGCAACAATTTTCAGTTTTAGAGTGAATGTTTCAGGTGTATAGAAGGCATTTATTACATTTTTAGAAAATTTAATTTTTCACATTTTTCCATGAAAAGTGCCAATACCCCCCCCCTTTGGGTTCTAGGTGAAAATCTCACTCGACACAAATCAAACAAAAATGTTTCCATGGCTTGTATTGTTGTTCATTTTCATCAAATAAACAAAATTAAACCCAGAATAAATCCTGAAAAACAAAAAATGAGCATAAAAGATGCTTCAGCGCAAGTGTTATTCTTACTATAAGAGCCCAAATTTCTAAAAATATTGCGAAAAGCAACAATTTTCAGTTTTAGAGTGAATGTTTCAGGTGTATAGAAGGCATTTATTACATTTTTAGAAAATTTAATTTTTCACATTTTTCCATGAAAAGTGCCAATACCCCCCCTTTCGGTTATAGGTGAAAATCTCACTCGACACAAATCAAACAAAAATGTTTCCATGGTGTGTATTGTTGTTCATTTTCATCAAATAAACAAAAAAAAACCCAGAATAAATCCTGAAGGACAAGATATGAGCATAAAAGATGCTTCAGCGGAAGTGTTAATATTACTAAAAGAGCCCAAATTTCTAAAAATATTGCGAAAAACCATAATCTTCTGTTTTAGAGTGAATGTTTGAGGTGTATAGAAGGCATTTATTTCATTTTTAGAAAATTTAATTTTTCTCATTTTTCCATGAAAAGTGCCAATACCCCCCTTTGGGTTCTAGGTGAAAATCTCACTCGACACAAATCAACCAAAAATGTTTCCATGGTGTGTATTGTTGTTCATTTTCATCAAATAAACAAAATTAAACCCAGAATAAATCCTGAAAGACAAGAAATGAGCATAAAAGATGCTTCAGCGCAAGTGTTATTCTTACTATAAGAGCCCATAATTTCTAAAAATATTGCGAAAAGTTACAATTTTCAGTTTTAGAGTGAATGTTTAAGGTGTATAGAAGGCATTTATTTAATTTTTAGAAAATTTAATTTTTCACATTTTTCCATGAAAAGTGCCAATACTGCCAAATGCCCCCCCTTTGGGTTCTAGATGAAAATCTCAGTCGACACAAATCAAACAAAAATGTTTCCATTGTGTGTATTGTTGTTGATTTTCATCAAATAAATAAAATAAAACTCAGAATAAATCCTGAAAGACAAGAAATGAGCATAAAAGATGCTTCAGCGCAAGTGCCATTGTTACTAAAAGAGCCCAAATTTCTAAAAATATTGCGAAAAGCAACAATTTTCAGTTTTAGAGTGAATGTTTGAGGTGTATAGAAGGCATTTATTTAATTTTTAGAAAATTTAATTTTTCACATTTTTCCATGAAAAGTGCCAATACCCCCCCCTTTGGGTTCTAGGTGAAAATCTCAGTCGACACAAATCAAACAAAAATGTTTCCATGGTGTGTATTGTTGTTCATTTTCATCAAATAAATAAAATAAAACTCAGAATAAATCCTGAAAGACAAGTAATGAGCATAAAAGATGCTTCAGCGCAAGTGTTATTGTTACTAAAAGAGCCAAAATTTTTCTAAAAATTTTGCGAAAAACAACAATCATCTATTTTAGAGTGAATGTTTGAGGTGTATAGAAGGCATTTATTTCATTTTTAGAAAATTTAATTTTTCTCATTTTTCCATGAAAATTGCCAATACCCCCTTTGGGTTCTAGGTGAAAATCTCACTCGACACAAATCAGACAAAAATGTTTCCATGGCGTGTATTGTTGTTCATTTTCATCAAATAAACAAAATTAAACCCAGAATAAATCCTGAAAGACAAGAAGTGAGCATAAAAGATGCTTCAGCGCAAGTGTTATTTTTAATATAAGAGCCCAAATTTCTAAAAATATTGCGAAAAACCACAATCTTCTGTTTTAGAGTGAATGTTTGAGGTGTATAGAAGGCATTTATTTCATTTTTAGAAAATTTAATTTTTCACATTTTTCCGTGAAAAGTGCCAATGCCCCCCCCCTTTGGGTTCTAGGTGAAAATCTCTCAGGAAACAAATCAAACAAAAATGTTTCCATGGTGTGCATTGTTGTTCATTTTCATCAAATAAACAAAATAAAACTCAGAATAAATCCTGAAAGATATAATATGAGCATAAAAGATGCTTCAGCGCAAGTGTTCATGTTACTAAAAGAGCCCAAATTTCTAAAAATATTGCGAAAAGCAACAATTTTCAGTTTTAGAGTGAATGTTTCAGGTGTATAGAAGGCATTTATTACATTTTTAGAAAATTTAATTTTTCACATTTTTCCATGAAAAGTGCCAATACCCCCCCCCCCCCTTTGGGTTCTAGGTGAAAATCTCACTCGATACAAATCAAACAAAAATGTTTCCATGGCGTGTATTGTTCTTCATTTTCATCAAATAAACAAAATTAAACCCAGAATAAATCCTGAAAGACAAGAAATGAGCATAAAAGATGCTTCAGCGCAAGTGTTAATGTTACTATAAGAGCCAAATTTCTAAAAATATTACGAAAAACAACAATCTTCTATTTTAGAGTGAATGTTTGAGGTGTATAGAAGGCATTTATTTCATTTTTAGAAAATTTAATTTTTCACATTTTTCCATGAAAAGTGCCAATACCCCCCCCTTTCGGTTCTAGGTGAAAATCTCACTCGACACAAATCAAACAAAAAAGTTTCCATGGTGTGTATTGTTGTTCATTTTCATCAAATAAACAAAAAAAAACCCAGAATAAATCCTGAAGGACAAGAAATGAGCATAAAAGATGCTTCAGCGGAAGTGGTAATATTACTAAAAGAGCCCAAATTTCTAAAAATATTGCGAAAAACCATAATCTTCTGTTTTAGAGTGAATGTTTGAGGTGTATAGAAGGCATTTATTTCATTTTTAGAAAATTTAATTTTTCTCATTTTTCCATGAAAAGTGCCAATACCCCCCTTTGGGTTCTAGGTGAAAATCTCACTCGACACAAATCAAACAAAAATGTTTCCATGGTGTGTATTGTTGTTCATTTTCATCAAATAAACAAAATTAAACCCAGAATAAATCCTGAAAGACAAGAAATGAGCATAAAAGATGCTTCAGCGCCAGTGTTATTCTTACTATAAGAGCCAAAATTTCTAAAAATATTGCGAAAAGCAACAATTTTCAGTTTTAGAGTGAATGTTTGAGGTGTATAGAAGGCATTTATTTAATTTTTAGAAAATTTAATTTTTCACATTTTTCCATGAAAAGTGCCAATACCCCCCCCTTTGGGTTCTAGGTGAAAATCTCAGTCGACACAAATCAAACAAAAATGTTTCCATGGTGTGTATTGTTGTTCATTTTCATCAAATAAATAAAATAAAACTCAGAATAAATCCTGAAAGACAAGAAATGAGCATAAAAGATGCTTCAGCGCAAGTGTAATTGTTACTAAAAGAGCCAAAATTTCTAAAAATTTTGCGAAAAACAACAATCTTCTATTTTAGAGTGAATGTTTGAGGTGTATAGAAGGCATTTATTTCATTTTTAGAAAATTTAATTTTTCTCATTTTTCCATGAAAATTGCCAATACCCCCCCTTTCGGTTCTAGGTGAAAATCTCACTCGACACAAATCAAACAAAAATGTTTCCATGGTATGTATTTTTGTTCATATTCATCAAATAAACAAAAAAAACCCAGAATAAATCCTGAAGGACAAGAAATGAGCATAAAAGATGCTTCAGCGCAAGTGTTAATGTTACTAAAAGAGCCCAAATTTCTAAAAATTTTGCGAAAATCCATAATCTTCTGTTTTAGAGTGAATGTTTGAGGTGTATAGAAGGCATTTATTTCATTTTTAGAAAATTTAATTTTTCATATTTTTCCGTGAAAAGTGCCAATACCCCCCCTTTGGGTTCTAGGTGAAAATCTCTCTCGACACAAATCAAACAAAAATGTTTCCATGGTGTGTATTGTTGTTCATTTTCATCAAATAAACAAAATTAAACCCAGAATAAATCCTGAAAGACAAGAAATGAGCATAAAAGATGCTTCAGCGCAAGTGTTATTCTTACTATAAGAGCCCAAATTTCTAAAAATATTGCGAAAAGCAACAATTTTCAGTTTTAGAGTGAATGTTTCAGGTGTATAGAAGGCATTTATTACATTTTTAGAAAATTTAATTTTTCACATTTTTCCATGAAAAGTGCCAATACCCCCCCTTTCGCTTATAGGTGAAAATCTCACTCGACACAAATCAAACAAAAATGTTTCCATGGTGTGTATTGTTGTTCATTTTCATCAAATAAACAAAAAAAAACCCAGAATAAATCCTGAAGGACAAGATATGAGCATAAAAGATGCTTCAGCGGAAGTGTTAATATTACTAAAAGAGCCCAAATTTCTAAAAATATTGCGAAAAACCATAATCTTCTGTTTTAGAGTGAATGTTTGAGGTGTATAGAAGGCATTTATTTCATTTTTAGAAAATTTAATTTTTCTCATTTTTCCATGAAAAGTGCCAATACCCCCCTTTGGGTTCTAGGTGAAAATCTCACTCGACACAAATCAACCAAAAATGTTTCCATGGTGTGTATTGTTGTTCATTTTCATCAAATAAACAAAATTAAACCCAGAATAAATCCTGAAAGACAAGAAATGAGCATAAAAGATGCTTCAGCGCAAGTGTTATTCTTACTATAAGAGCCCATAATTTCTAAAAATATTGCGAAAAGTTACAATTTTCAGTTTTAGAGTGAATGTTTAAGGTGTATAGAAGGCATTTATTTAATTTTTAGAAAATTTAATTTTTCACATTTTTCCATGAAAAGTGCCAATACTGCCAAATGCCCCCCCTTTGGGTTCTAGATGAAAATCTCAGTCGACACAAATCAAACAAAAATGTTTCCATTGTGTGTATTGTTGTTCATTTTCATCAAATAAATAAAATAAAACTCAGAATAAATCCTGAAAGACAAGAAATGAGCATAAAAGATGCTTCAGCGCAAGTGCCATTGTTACTAAAAGAGCCCAAATTTCTAAAAATATTGCGAAAAGCAACAATTTTCAGTTTTAGAGTGAATGTTTGAGGTGTATAGAAGGCATTTATTTAATTTTTAGAAAATTTAATTTTTCACATTTTTCCATGAAAAGTGCCAATACCCCCCCCCTTTGGGTTCTAGGTGAAAATCTCAGTCGACACAAATCAAACAAAAATGTTTCCATGGTGTGTATTGTTGTTCATTTTCATCAAATAAATAAAATAAAACTCAGAATAAATCCTGAAAGACAAGAAATGAGCATAAAAGATGCTTCAGCGCAAGTGTTATTGTTACTAAAAGAGCCAAAATTTTTCTAAAAATTTTGCGAAAAACAACAATCATCTATTTTAGAGTGAATGTTTGAGGTGTATAGAAGGCATTTATTTCATTTTTAGAAAATTTAATTTTTCTCATTTTTCCATGAAAATTGCCAATACCCCCTTTGGGTTCTAGGTGAAAATCTCACTCGACACAAATCAGACAAAAATGTTTCCATGGCGTGTATTGTTGTTCATTTTCATCAAATAAACAAAATTAAACCCAGAATAAATCCTGAAAGACAAGAAATGAGCATAAAAGATGCTTCAGCGCAAGTGTTATTTTTAATATAAGAGCCCAAATTTCTAAAAATATTGCGAAAAACCACAATCTTCTGTTTTAGAGTGAATGTTTGAGGTGTATAGAAGGCATTTATTTCATTTTTAGAAAATTTAATTTTTCACATTTTTCCGTGAAAAGTGCCAATACCCCCCCCCTTTGGGTTCTAGGTGAAAATCTCTCAGGACACAAATCAAACAAAAATGTTTCCATGGTGTGCATTGTTGTTCATTTTCATCAAATAAACAAAATAAAACTCAGAATAAATCCTGAAAGATATAATATGAGCATAAAAGATGCTTCAGCGCAAGTGTTCATGTTACTAAAAGAGCCCAAATTTCTAAAAATATTGCGAAAAGCAACAATTTTCAGTTTTAGAGTGAATGTTTCAGGTGTATAGAAGGCATTTATTACATTTTTAGAAAATTTAATTTTTCACATTTTTCCATGAAAAGTGCCAATACCCCCCCCCCCCCTTTGGGTTCTAGGTGAAAATCTCACTCGACACAAATCAAACAAAAATGTTTCCATGGCGTGTATTGTTCTTCATTTTCATCAAATAAACAAAATTAAACCCAGAATAAATCCTGAAAGACAAGAAATGAGCATAAAAGATGCTTCAGCGCAAGTGTTAATGTTACTATAAGAGCCAAATTTCTAAAAATATTACGAAAAACAACAATCTTCTATTTTAGAGTGAATGTTTGAGGTGTATAGAAGGCATTTATTTCATTTTTAGAAAATTTAATTTTTCACATTTTTCCATGAAAAGTGCCAATACCCCCCCCTTTCGGTTCTAAGTGAAAATCTCACTCGACACAAATCAAACAAAAAAGTTTCCATGGTGTGTATTGTTGTTCATTTTCATCAAATAAACAAAAAAAACCCAGAATAAATCCTGAAGGACAAGAAATGAGCATAAAAGATGCTTCAGCGGAAGTGGTAATATTACTAAAAGAGCCCAAATTTCTAAAAATATTGCGAAAAACCATAATCTTCTGTTTTAGAGTGAATGTTTGAGGTGTATAGAAGGCATTTATTTCATTTTTAGAAAATTTAATTTTTCTCATTTTTCCATGAAAAGTGCCAATACCCCCCCTTTGGGTTCTAGGTGAAAATCTCACTCGACACAAATCAAACAAAAATGTTTCCATGGTGTGTATTGTTGTTCATTTTCATCAAATAAACAAAATTAAACCCAGAATAAATCCTGAAAGACAAGAAATGAGCATAAAAGATGCTTCAGCGCAAGTGTTATTCTTACTATAAGAGCCAAAATTTCTAAAAATATTGCGAAAAGCAACAATTTTCAGTTTTAGAGTGAATGTTTGAGGTGTATAGAAGGCATTTATTTAATTTTTAGAAAATTTAATTTTTCACATTTTTCCATGAAAAGTGCCAATACCCCCCCCTTTGGGTTCTAGGTGAAAATCTCAGTCGACACAAATCAAACAAAAATGTTTCCATGGTGTGTATTGTTGTTCATTTTCATCAAATAAATAAAATAAAACTCAGAATAAATCCTGAAAGACAAGAAATGAGCATAAAAGATGCTTCAGCGCAAGTGTAATTGTTACTAAAAGAGCCAAAATTTCTAAAAATTTTGCGAAAAACAACAATCTTCTATTTTAGAGTGAATGTTTGAGGTGTATAGAAGGCATTTATTTCATTTTTAGAAAATTTAATTTTTCTCATTTTTCCATGAAAATTGCCAATACCCCCCCTTTCGGTTCTAGGTGAAAATCTCACTCGACACAAATCAAACAAAAATGTTTCCATGGTGTGTATTTTTGTTCATATTCATCAAATAAACAAAAAAAAACCCAGAATAAATCCTGAAGGACAAGAAATGAGCATAAAAGATGCTTCAGCGCAAGTGTTAATGTTACTAAAAGAGCCCAAATTTCTAAAAATTTTGCGAAAATCCATAATCTTCTGTTTTAGAGTGAATGTTTGAGGTGTATAGAAGGCATTTATTTCATTTTTAGAAAATTTAATTTTTCTAATTTTTCCATGAAAAGTGCCAATACCCCCTTTGGGTTCTAGGTGAAAATCTCACTCGACACAAATCAGACAAAAATATTTCCATGGTGTGTATTGTTGTTCATTTTCATCAAATAAACAAAATTAAACCCAGAATAAATCCTGAAAGACAAGAAATGAGCATAAAAGATGCTTCAGCGCAAGTGTTATTTTTACTATAAGAGCCCAAATTTCTAAAAATATTGCGAAAAACCACAATCTTCTGTTTTAGAGTGAACTTTTGAGGTGTATAGAAGGCATTTATTTCATTTTTAGAAAATTTAATTTTTCATATTTTTCCGTGAAAAGTGCCAATACCTTTCACCTAGAACCCAAAGTGCCCTTTGGGTTCTAGGTGAAAATCTCTCTCGACACAAATCAAACAAAAATGTTTCCATGGTGTGTATTGTTGTTCATTTTCATCAAATAAACAAAATTAAACCCAGAATAAATCCTGAAAGACAAGAAATGAGCATAAAAGATGCTTCAGCGCAAGTGTTATTCTTACTATAAGAGCCCAAATTTCTAAAAATATTGCGAAAAGCAACAATTTTCAGTTTTAGAGTGAATGTTTCAGGTGTATAGAAGGCATTTATTACATTTTTAGAAAATTTAATTTTTCACATTTTTCCATGAAAAGTACCAATACCCCCCCCCCTTTTGGCTCTAGGTGAAAATCTCACTCTACACAAATCAAACAAAAATGTTTCCATGGTGTGTATTGTTGTTCATTTTCATCAAAAAAACAAAATTAAACCCAGAATAAATCCTGAAAAACAAGAAATGAGCATAAAGATGCTTCAGCGCAAGTGTTATTCATACTATAAGAGCCCAAATTTCTAAAAATATTGCGAAAAGTTACAATTTTCAGTTTTAGAGTGAATGTTTAAGGTGTATAGAAGGCATTTATTTAATTTTTAGAAAATTTAATTTTTCACATTTTTCCATGAAAAGTGCCAATACTGCCAAATGCCCCGCCTTTGGGTTCTAGGTGAAAATCTCAGTCGACACAAATCAAACAAAAATGTTTCCATGGCGTGTATTGTTGTTCATTTTCATCAAATAAATAAAATAAAACTCAGAATAAATCCTGAAAGACAAGAAATGAGCATAAAAGATGCTTCAGCGCGAGTGTTATTGTTCCTAAAAGAGCCAAAATTTCTAAAAATTTTGCGAAAAACAACAATCTTCTATTTTAGAGTGAATGTTTGAGGTGTATAGAAGGCATTTATTTCATTTTTAGAAAATTTAATTTTTCTCATTTTTCCATGAAAAGTGCCAATACCCCCTTTGGGTTCTAGGTGAAAATCTCACTCGACACAAATCAAACAAAAATGTTTCCATGGTGTGTATTGTTGTTCATTTTCATCAAATAAACCAAATTAAACCCAGAATAAATCCTGAAAGACAAGAAATGAGCATAAAAGATGCTTCAGCGCAAGTGTTATTCTTACTATAAGAGCCCAAATTTCTAAAAATATTGCGAAAAACCACAATCTTCTGTTTTAGAGTGAATGTTTGAGGTGTATAGAAGGCATTTATTTCATTTTTAGAAAATTTAATTTTTCACATTTTTCCATGGAAAGTGCCATTACCCCCCCCCCCTTTGGGTTCTAGGTGAAAATCTCACTAGACACAAATCAAACAAAAATGTTTCCATGGCGTGTATTGTTGTTCATTTTCATCAAATAAACAAAATTAAACCCAGAATAAATCCTGAAAGACAAGAAATGAGCATAAAAGATGCTTCAGCGCAAGTGTTAATGTTACTATAAGAGCCAAATTTCTAAAAATATTGCAAAAAGCAACAATTTTCAGTTTTAGAGTGAATGTTTGAGGTGTATAGAAGGCATTTAATTCATTTTTAAAAATTTAATTTTTCACATTTTTCCATGAAAAGTGCCAATACCCCCCCCTTTGGGTTCTAGGTGAAAATCTCACTCGGCACAAATCAAACAAAAATGTTTCCATGCTGTGTATTGTTGTTCATTTTCATCAAATAAACAAAATTAAACCCAGAGTAAATCCTGAAAAACAAGAAATGAGCATAAAAGATGCTTCAGCGCACGTGTTATTCTTACTATAAGAGCCCAAATTTCTAAAAATATTGCGAAAAGTTACAATTTCCAGTTTTAGAGTGAATGTTTAAGGTGTATAGAAGGCATTTATTTAATTTTTAGAAAATTTAATTTTTCACATTTTTCCATGAAAAGTGCCAATACTGCCAAATGCCCCCCCTTTGGGTTCTAGGTGAAAATCTCAGTCGACACAAATCAAACAAAAATGTTTCCATGGCGTGTATTGTTGTTCATTTTCATCAAATAAATAAAATAAAACTCAGAATAAATCCTGAAAGACAAGAAATGAGCATAAAAGATGCTTCAGCGCAAGTGTTATTGTTACTAAAAGAGCCAAAATTTCTAGAAATTTTGCGAAAAACAACAATCTTCTATTTTAGAGTGAATGTTTGAGGTGTATAGAAGGCATTTATTTCATTTTTAGAAAATTTAATTTTTCTCATTTTTCCATGAAAAGTGCCAATACCCCCCCTTTCGGTTCTGGGTGAAAATCTCATTCGACACAAATCAAACAAAAATGTTTCCATGGTGTGTATTGTTGTTCATTTTCATCAAATAAACAAAAAAAACCCAGAATTAATCCTGAAGGACAAGAATTGAGCATAAAAGATGCTTCAGCGGAAGTGTTAATGTTACTAAAAGAGCCCAAATTTCTAAAAATATTGCGAAAAACCATAATCTTCTGTTTTAGAGTGAATGTTTGAGGTGTATAGAAGGCATTTATTTCATTTTTAGAAAATTTAATTTTTCACATTTTTCCATGAAAAGTTCCAAAACCCCCCCCTTTGGGTTCTAGGTGAAAATTTCACTCGTCACAAATCAAACAAAAATGTTTCCATGGTGTGTATTGTTGTTCATTTTCATCAAATAAACAAAATTAAACCCAGAATAAATCCTGAAAGACAAGAAATGAGCATAAAAGATGCTTCAGCGCAAGTGTTAATGTTACTATAAGAGCCAAATTTCTAAAAATATTACGAAAAGCAACAATTTTCAGTTTTAGAGTGAATGTTTGAGGTGTATAGAAGGCATTTATTTAATTTTTAGAAAATTTAATTTTTCACATTTTTCCATGAAAAGTGCCAATACCCCCCCCTTTGGGTTTTAGGTGAAAATCTCAGTCGACACAAATCCAACAAAAATGTTTCCATGGTGTGTATTGTTGTTCATTTTCATCAAATAAATAAAATAAAACTCAGAATAAATCCTGAAAGACAAGAAATGAGCATAAAAGATGCTTCAGCGCAAGTGTTATTCTTACTATAAGAGCCCAAATTTCTAAAAATATTGCGAAAAACCACAATCTTCTGTTTTAGAGTGAATGTTTGAGGTGTATAGAAGGCATTTATTTCATTTTTAGAAAATTTAATTTTTCACATTTTTCCGTGAAAAGTGCCAACACCCCCCCCCCTTTGGGTTCTAGGTGAAAATCTCTCGCGACACAAATCAAACAAAAATGTTTCCATGGTGTGTATTGTTGTTCATTTTCATCAAATAAACAAAATAAAGCTCAGAATAAATCCTGAAAGACAAGAAATGAGCATAAAAGATGCTTCAGCGCAAGTGCCATTGTTACTAAAAGAGCCCAAATTTCTAAAAATATTGCGAAAAGCAACAATTTTCAGTTTTAGAGTGAATGTTTGAGGTGTATAGAAGGCATTTATTTAATTTTTAGAAAATTTAATTTTTCACATTTTTCCATGAAAAGTGCCAATACTGCCAAATGCCCCGCCTTTGGGTTCTAGGTGAAAATCTCAGTCGACACAAATCAAACAAAAATGTTTCCATGGCGTGTATTGTTGTTCATTTTCATCAAATAAATAAAATAAAACTCAGAATAAATCCTGAAAGACAAGAAATGAGCATAAAAGATGCTTCAGCGCGAGTGTTATTGTTCCTAAAAGAGCCAAAATTTCTAAAAATTTTGCGAAAAACAACAATCTTCTATTTTAGAGTGAATGTTTGAGGTGTATAGAAGGCATTTATTTCATTTTTAGAAAATTTAATTTTTCTCATTTTTCCATGAAAAGTGCCAATACCCCCTTTGGGTTCTAGGTGAAAATCTCACTCGACACAAATCAAACAAAAATGTTTCCATGGTGTGTATTGTTGTTCATTTTCATCAAATAAACCAAATTAAACCCAGAATAAATCCTGAAAGACAAGAAATGAGCATAAAAGATGCTTCAGCGCAAGTGTTATTCTTACTATAAGAGCCCAAATTTCTAAAAATATTGCGAAAAACCACAATCTTCTGTTTTAGAGTGAATGTTTGAGGTGTATAGAAGGCATTTATTTCATTTTTAGAAAATTTAATTTTTCACATTTTTCCATGGAAAGTGCCATTACCCCCCCCCCCTTTGGGTTCTAGGTGAAAATCTCACTAGACACAAATCAAACAAAAATGTTTCCATGGCGTGTATTGTTGTTCATTTTCATCAAATAAACAAAATTAAACCCAGAATAAATCCTGAAAGACAAGAAATGAGCATAAAAGATGCTTCAGCGCAAGTGTTAATGTTACTATAAGAGCCAAATTTCTAAAAATATTGCAAAAAGCAACAATTTTCAGTTTTAGAGTGAATGTTTGAGGTGTATAGAAGGCATTTAATTCATTTTTAAAAAATTTAATTTTTCACATTTTTCCATGAAAAGTGCCAATACCCCCCCCTTTGGGTTCTAGGTGAAAATCTCACTCGGCACAAATCAAACAAAAATGTTTCCATGCTGTGTATTGTTGTTCATTTTCATCAAATAAACAAAATTAAACCCAGAGTAAATCCTGAAAAACAAGAAATGAGCATAAAAGATGCTTCAGCGCACGTGTTATTCTTACTATAAGAGCCCAAATTTCTAAAAATATTGCGAAAAGTTACAATTTCCAGTTTTAGAGTGAATGTTTAAGGTGTATAGAAGGCATTTATTTAATTTTTAGAAAATTTAATTTTTCACATTTTTCCATGAAAAGTGCCAATACTGCCAAATGCCCCCCCTTTGGGTTCTAGGTGAAAATCTCAGTCGACACAAATCAAACAAAAATGTTTCCATGGCGTGTATTGTTGTTCATTTTCATCAAATAAATAAAATAAAACTCAGAATAAATCCTGAAAGACAAGAAATGAGCATAAAAGATGCTTCAGCGCAAGTGTTATTGTTACTAAAAGAGCCAAAATTTCTAGAAATTTTGCGAAAAACAACAATCTTCTATTTTAGAGTGAATGTTTGAGGTGTATAGAAGGCATTTATTTCATTTTTAGAAAATTTAATTTTTCTCATTTTTCCATGAAAAGTGCCAATACCCCCCCTTTCGGTTCTGGGTGAAAATCTCATTCGACACAAATCAAACAAAAATGTTTCCATGGTGTGTATTGTTGTTCATTTTCATCAAATAAACAAAAAAAAACCCAGAATTAATCCTGAAGGACAAGAATTGAGCATAAAAGATGCTTCAGCGGAAGTGTTAATGTTACTAAAAGAGCCCAAATTTCTAAAAATATTGCGAAAAACCATAATCTTCTGTTTTAGAGTGAATGTTTGAGGTGTATAGAAGGCATTTATTTCATTTTTAGAAAATTTAATTTTTCACATTTTTCCATGAAAAGTTCCAAAACCCCCCCCTTTGGGTTCTAGGTGAAAATTTCACTCGTCACAAATCAAACAAAAATGTTTCCATGGTGTGTATTGTTGTTCATTTTCATCAAATAAACAAAATTAAACCCAGAATAAATCCTGAAAGACAAGAAATGAGCATAAAAGATGCTTCAGCGCAAGTGTTAATGTTACTATAAGAGCCAAATTTCTAAAAATATTACGAAAAGCAACAATTTTCAGTTTTAGAGTGAATGTTTGAGGTGTATAGAAGGCATTTATTTAATTTTTAGAAAATTTAATTTTTCACATTTTTCCATGAAAAGTGCCAATACCCCCCCCTTTGGGTTTTAGGTGAAAATCTCAGTCGACACAAATCCAACAAAAATGTTTCCATGGTGTGTATTGTTGTTCATTTTCATCAAATAAATAAAATAAAACTCAGAATAAATCCTGAAAGACAAGAAATGAGCATAAAAGATGCTTCAGCGCAAGTGTTATTCTTACTATAAGAGCCCAAATTTCTAAAAATATTGCGAAAAACCACAATCTTCTGTTTTAGAGTGAATGTTTGAGGTGTATAGAAGGCATTTATTTCATTTTTAGAAAATTTAATTTTTCACATTTTTCCGTGAAAAGTGCCAACACCCCCCCCCCTTTGGGTTCTAGGTGAAAATCTCTCGCGACACAAATCAAACAAAAATGTTTCCATGGTGTGTATTGTTGTTCATTTTCATCAAATAAACAAAATAAAGCTCAGAATAAATCCTGAAAGACAAGAAATGAGCATAAAAGATGCTTCAGCGCAAGTGCCATTGTTACTAAAAGAGCCCAAATTTCTAAAAATATTGCGAAAAGCAACAATTTTCAGTTTTAGAGTGAATGTTTGAGGTGTATAGAAGGCATTTATTTAATTTTTAGAAAATTTAATTTTTCACATTTTTCCATGAAAAGTGCCAATACCCCCCCTTTGGATTCTAGGTCAAAATCTCAGTCGACACAAATCAAACAAAAATGTTTCCATGGTGTGTATTGTTGTTCATTTTCATCAAATAAATAAAATAAAACTCAGAATAAATCCTGAAAGACAAGAAATGAGCATAAAAGATGCTTAAGCGCAAGTGTAATTGTTACTAAAAGAGCCAAAATTTCTAAAAATTTTGCGAAAAACAACAATCTTCTATTTTAGAGTGAATGTTTGAGGTGTATAGAAGGCATTTATTTAATTTTTAGAAAATTTAATTTTTCACATTTTTCCATGAAAAGTGCCAATACCCCCCCCTTTGGGTTCTAGGTGAAAATCTCACTCGACACAAATCAGACAAAAATGTTTCCATGGTGTGTATTGTTGTTCATTTTCATCAAATAAACAAAATTAAACCCAGAATAAATCCTGAAAGACAAGAAATGAGCATAAAAGATGCTTCAGCGCAAGTGTTATTCTTACTATAAGAGCCCAAATTTCTAAAAATATTCGAAAAACCACAATCTTCTGTTTTAGAGTGAATGTTTGAGGTGTATAGAAGGCATTTATTTAATTTTTAGAAAATTTAATTTTTCACATTTTTCCATGAAAAGTGCCAATACCCCCCTCTTTGGGTTCTAGGTGAAAATCTCACTCGACACAAATCAAACAAAAATGTTTCCATGCTGTGTATTGTTGTTCATTTTCATCAAATAAACAAAATTAAACCCAGAATAAATCCTGAAAAACAAGAAATGAGCATAAAAGATGCTTCAGCGCAAGTGTTATTCTTACTATAAGAGCCAAAATTTCTAAAAATATTGCGAAAAGTTACAATTTTCAGTTTTAGAGTGAATGTTTAAGGTGTATAGAAGGCATTTATTTAATTTTTAGAAAATTTAATTTTTCACATTTTTCCATGAAAAGTGCCAATACTGCCAAATGCCCCCCCTTTGGGTTCTAGGTGAAAATCTCAGTCGACACAAATCAAACAAAAATGTTTCCATGGTGTGTATTGTTGTTCATTTTCATCAAATAAATTAAATAAAACTCAGAATAAATCCTGAAAGACAAGAAATGAGCATAAAAGATGCTTCAGCGCAAGTGCCATTGTTACTAAAAGAGCCCAAATTTCTAAAAATATTGCGAAAAGCAACAATTTTCAGTTTTAGAGTGAATGTTTGAGGTGTATAGAAGGCATTTATTTAATTTTTAGAAAATTTAATTTTTCACATTTTTCCATGAAAAGTGCCAATACCCCCCCTTTGGGTTCTAGGTGAAAATCTCACTCGACACAAATCAGACAAAAATGTTTCCATGGTGTGTATTGTTGTTCATTTTCATCAAATAAACAAAATTAAACCCAGAATAAATCCTGAAAGACAAGAAATGAGCATAAAAGATGCTTCAGCGCAAGTGTTATTTTTACTATAAGAGCCCAAATTTCTAAAAATATTGCGAAAAACCACAATCTTCAGTTTTAGAGTGAATGTTTGAGGTGTATAGAAGGCATTTATTTCATTTTTAGAAAATTTAATTTTTCATATTTTTCCGTGAAAAGTGCCAATACCCCCCCCCTTTGGGTTCTAGGTGAAAATCTCTCTCGACACAAATCAAAC
This sequence comes from Hetaerina americana, assembly GCF_022747635.1. NCBI lineage: Eukaryota > Metazoa > Arthropoda > Insecta > Odonata > Calopterygidae > Hetaerina > Hetaerina americana. Next base: position 207,218 of record NW_027286847.1, on the reverse strand, counting down.
AAAAATGTTTCCATGGTGTGTATTGTTCATTTTTATCAAATAAACAAAATAAAACTCAGAATAAATCCTGAAAGATAAGATATGAGCATAAAAGATGCTTCGGCGCAAGTGTTATTCATACTATAAGAGCCCAAATTTCTAAAAATATTGCGAAAAGCAACAATTTTACGTTTTAGAGTGAATGTTTCAGGTGTATAGAAGGCATTTATTACATTTTTAGAAAATTTAATTTTTCACATTTTTCCATGAAAAGTGCCAATACCCCCCTTTGGGTTCTAGGTGAAAATCTCACTCGACACAAATCAAACAAAAATGTTTCCATGGCGTGTATTGTTGTTCATTTTCATCAAATAAATAAAATAAAACTCAGAATAAATCCTGAAAGACAAGAAATGAGCATAAAAGATGCTTCAGCGCAAGTGTTATTCTTCCTAAAAGAGCCAAAATTTCTAAAAATTTTGCGAAAAACAACAATCTTCTATTTTAGAGTGAATGTTTGAGGTGTATAGAAGGCATTTATTTCATTTTTAGAAAATTTAATTTTTCTCATTTTTCCATGAAAAGTGCCAATACCCCCTTTGGGTTCTAGGTGAAAATCTCACTCGACACAAATCAAACAAAAATGTTTCCATGGTGTGTATTGTTGTTCATTTTCATCAAATAAATAAAATAAAACTCAGAATAAATCCTGAAAGACAAGAAATGAGCATAAAAATGCTTCAGCGCAAGTGTTATTCTTCCTAAAAGAGCCAAAATTTCTAAAAATTTTGCGAAAAACAACAATCTTCTATTTTAGAGTGAATGTTTGAGGTGTATAGAAGGCATTTATTTCATTTTTAGAAAATTTAATTTTTCTCATTTTTCCATGAAAAGTGCCAATACCCCCTTTGGGTTCTAGGTGAAAATCTCACTCGACACAAATCAAACAAAAATGTTTCCATGGTGTGTATTGTTGTTCATTTTCATCAAATAAACCAAATTAAACCCAGAATAAATCCTGAAAGACAAGAAATGAGCATAAAAGATGCTTCAGCGCAAGTGTTATTCTTACTATAAGAGCCCAAATTTCTAAAAATATTGCGAAAAACCACAATCTTCCTTTTTAGAGTGAATGTTTGAGGTGTATAGAAGGCATTTATTTCATTTATAGAAAATTTAATTTTTCACATTTTTCCGTAAAAAGTGCCAATACCCCCCCCTTTGGGTTCTAGGTGAAAATGTCTCTCGACACAAATCAAACAAAAATGTTTCCATGGTGTGCATTGTTGTTCATTTTCATCAAATAAACAAAATAAAACTCAGAATAAATCCTGAAAGATATAATATGAGCATAAAAGATGCTTCAGCGCAAGTGTTCATGTTACTAAAAGAGCCCAAATTTCTAAAAATATTGCGAAAAGCAACAATTTTCAGTTTTAGAGTGAATGTTTCAGGTGTATAGAAGGCATTTATTACATTTTTAGAAAATTTAATTTTTCACATTTTTCCATGAAAAGTGCCAAAACCCCCCCCCTTTGGGTTCTAGGTGAAAATCTCACTCGACACAAATCAAATAAAAATGTTTCCATGGCGTGTATTGTTGTTCATTTTCATCAAATAAACAAAATTAAACCCAGAATAAATCCTGAAAGACAAAAAATGAGCATAAAAGATGCTTCAGCGCAAGTGTTAATGTTACTTAAAAGCCAAATTTCTAAAAATATTGCGAAAAACAACAATCTTCTATTTTAGAGTGAATGTTTGAGGTGTATAGAAGGCATTTATTTCATTTTTAGAAAATTTAATTTTTCTCATTTTTCCTTGAAAAGTGCCAATACCCCCCCCTTTGGGTTCTAGGTGAAAATCTCAGTCGTCACAAATCAAACAAAAATGTTTCCATGGTGTGTATTGTTGTTCATTTTCATCAAATAAATAAAATTAAACTCAGAATAAATCCTGAAAGACAAGAAATGAGCATAAAAGATGCTTCAGCGCAAGTGTTATTGTTACTAAAAGAGCCAAAATTTCTAAAAATTTTGCGAAAAACAACAATCTTCTATTTTAGAGTGAATGTTTGAGGTGTATAGAAGGCATTTATTTCATTTTTAGAAAATTTAATTTTTCACATTTTTCCGTGAAAAGTGCCAATACCCCCCCCCTTTGGGTTCTAGGTGAAAATGTCTCTCGACACAAATCAAACAAAAATGTTTCCATGGTGTGCATTGTTGTTCATTTTCATCAAATAAACGAAATAAAACTCAGAATAAATCCTGAAAGATATAATATGAGCATAAAAGATTCTTCAGCGCAAGTGTTCATGTTACTAAAAGAGCCCAAATTTCTAAAAATATTGCGAAAAGCAACAATTTTCAGTTTTAGAGTGAATGTTTCAGGTGTATAGAAGGCATTTATTACATTAATAGAGAATTTAATTTTTCACATTTTTCCATGAAAAGTGCCAATACCCCCCCCCTTTGGGTTCTAGGTGAAAATCTCACTCGACACAAATCAAACAAAAATGTTTCCATGGCGTGTATTGTTGTTCATTTTCATCAAATAAACAAAATTAAACCCAGAATAAATCCTGAAAGACAAGAAATGAGCATAAAAGATGCTTCAGCGCAAGTGTTAATGTTACTATAAGAGCCAAATTTCTAAAAATTTTGGGAAAAACCATAATCTTCTGTTTTAGAGTGAATGTTTGAGGTGTATAGAAGGCATTTATTTCATTTTTAGAAAATTTAATTTTTCACATTTTTCCGTGAAAAGTGCCAATACCCCCTTTGGGTTCTAGGTGAAAATCTCACTCGACACAAATCAAACAAAAATGTTTCCATGGTGTGTATTGTTGTTCATTTTCATCAAATAAACAAAATAAAACTCAGAATAAATCCTTAAAGATAAGATATGAGCATAAAAGATGCTTCAGCGCAAGTGTTCATGTTACTAAAAGAGCCCAAATTTCTAAAAATATTGCGAAAAGCAACAATTTTCAGTTTTAGAGTGAATGTTTCAGGTGTATAGAAGGCATATATTACATTTTTAGAAAATTTAATTTTTCACATTTTTCCATGAAAAGTGCCAATACCCCCCCCCCTTTCGGTTCTAGGTGAAAATCTAACTCGGAACAAATCAAACAAAAATGTTTCCATGGTGTGTATTATTGTTCATTTTCATCAAATTAACAAAATTAAACCCAGAATAAATCCTGAAAGACAAGAAATGAGCATAAAAGATGCTTCAGCGCAAGTGTTAATGTTACTATAAGAGCCAAATTTCTAAAAATATTGCGAAAAGCAACAATTTTCAGTTTTAGAGTAAATGTTTGAGGTGTATAGAAGGCATTTATTTTATTTTTAGAAAATTTAATTTTTCACATTTTTCCATGTAAAGTGCCAATACCCCCCCCTTTGGGTCTTAGGTGAAAATCTCAGTCGACACAAATCAAACAAAAATGTTTCCATGGTGTGTTTTGTTGTTCATTTTCATCAAATAAATAAAATAAAACTCAGAATAAATCCTGAAAGACAAGAAATGAGCATAAAAGATGCTTCAGCGCAAGTACTATTGTTACTAAAAGAGCCTAAATTTCTAAAAATATTGCAAAAAGCAACAATTTTCAGTTTTAGAGTGAATGTTTGAGGAGTATAGAAGGCATTTATTTATTTTTTAGAAAATTTAATTTTTCACATTTTTCCATGAAAAGTGCCAATACCCCCCCCTTTCGGTTCTAGGTGAAAATCTCACTCGACACAAATTAAACAAAAATGTTTCCATGGTGTGTATTTTTGTTCATTTTCATCAAATAAACAAAAAAAAAAACCAGAATAAATCCTGATGGACAAGAAATGAGCATAAAAGATGCTTCAGCGCAAGTGTTAATGTTACTAAAAGAGCCCAAATTTCTAAAAATTTTGCGAAAAACCATAATCTTCTGTTTTAGAGTGAATGTTTGAGGTGTATAGAAGGCATTTATTTCATTTTTAGAAAATTTAATTTTTCTCATTTTTCCATGAAAAGTGCCAATACCCCCTTTGGGTTCTAGGTGAAAATCTCACTCGACACAAATCAAACAAAAATGTTTCCATGGTGTGTATTGTTGTTCATTTTCATCAAATAAACAAAATCAACTCAGAATAAATCCTGAAAGATAAGATATGAGCATAAAAGATGCTTCAGCGCAAGTGTTCATGTTACTAAAAGAGCCCAAATTTCTAAAAATATTGCGAAAAGCAACAATTTTCAGTTTTAGAGTGAATGTTTCAGGTGTATAGAAGGCATTTATTACATTTTTAGAAAATTTAATTTTTCACATTTTTCCATGAAAAGTGCCAATACCCCCCTTGGGGTATTGGAACCCCCCCTTTGGGTTCTAGGTGAAAATCTCACTCGGCACAAATCAAACAACAATGTTTCCATGGTGTGTATTGTGGTTCATTTTCATCTAATAAACAAAATTAAACCCAGAATAAATCCTGAAAGACAAGAAATGAGCATAAAAGATGCTTCAGCGCAAGTGTTAATGTTACTATAAGAGCTAAATTTCTAAAAATATTGCGAAAAGCAACAATTTTCAGTTTTAGAGTAAATGTTTGAGGTGTATAGAAGACATTTATTTAATTTTTAGAAAATTTAATTTTTCACATTTTTCCATGAAAAGTGCCAATACCCCCCCCTTTGGGTCTTAGGTGAAAATCTCAGTCGACACAAATCAAACAAAAATGTTTCCATGGTGTGTATTGTTGTTCATTTTCATCAAATAAATAAAATAAAACTCAGAATAAATCCTGAAAGACAAGAAATGAGCATAAAAGATGCTTCAGCGCAAGTACTATTGTTACCAAAAGAGCCCAAATTTCTAAAAATATTGCAAAAAGCAACAATCTTCAGTTTTAGAGTGAATGTTTGAGGAGTATAGATGGCATTTATTTAATTTTTAGAAAATTTAATTTTTCACATTTTTCCATGAAAAGTGCCAATACCCCCCCCTTTGGGTTCTAGGTGAAAATCTCAGTCGACACAAATCAAACAAAAATGTTTCCATGGTGTGTATTGTGGTTCATTTTCATCAAATAAATAAAATTAAACTCAGAATAAATCCTGAAAGACAAGAAATGAGCATAAAAGATGCTTCAGCGCAAGTGTAATTGTTACTAAAAGAGCCAAAATTTCTAAAAATTTTGCGAAAAACAACAATCTTCTATTTTAGAGTGAATGTTTGAGGTGTATAGAAGGCATTTATTTTATTTTTAGAAAATTTAATTTTTCTCATTTTTCCATGAAAAGTGCCAATACCCCCCCTTTCGGTTCTAGGTGAAAATCTCACTCGACACAAATCAAACAAAAATGTTTCCATGGCGTGTATTGTTGTTCATTTTCATCAAATAAACAAAATTAAACCCAGAATAAATCCTGAAAGACAAGAAATGAGCATAAAAGATGCTTCAGCGCAAGTGTTAATGTTACTTTAAGAGCCAAATTTCTAAAAATTTTGGGAAAAACCATAATCTTCTGTTTTAGAGTGAATGTTTGAGGTGTATAGAAGGCATTTATTTCATTTTTAGAAAATTTAATTTTTCACATTTTTCCGTGAAAAGTGCCAATACCCCCTTTGGGTTCTAGGTGAAAATCTCACTCGACACAAATCAAACAAAAATGTTTCCATGGTGTGTATTGTTGTTCATTTTCATCAAATAAACAAAATAAAACTCAGAATAAATCCTTAAAGATAAGATATGAGCATAAAAGATGCTTCAGCGCAAGTGTTCATGTTACTAAAAGAGCCCAAATTTCTAAAAATATTGCGAAAAGCAACAATTTTCAGTTTTAGAGTGAATGTTTCAGGTGTATAGAAGGCATATATTACATTTTTAGAAAATTTAATTTTTCACATTTTTCCATGAAAAGTGCCAATACCCCCCCCCCTTTCGGTTCTAGGTGAAAATCTAACTCGGAACAAATCAAACAAAAATGTTTCCATGGTGTGTATTGTTGTTCATTTTCATCAAATTAAAAAAATTAAACCCAGAATAAATCCTGAAAGACAAGAAATGAGCATAAAAGATGCTTCAGCGCAAGTGTTAATGTTACTATAAGAGCCAAATTTCTAAAAATATTGCGAAAAGCAACAATTTTCAGTTTTAGAGTAAATGTTTGAGGTGTATAGAAGGCATTTATTTTATTTTTAGAAAATTTAATTTTTCACATTTTTCCATGTAAAGTGCCAATACCCCCCCCTTTGGGTCTTAGGTGAAAATCTCAGTCGACACAAATCAAACAAAAATGTTTCCATGGTGTGTTTTGTTGTTCATTTTCATCAAATAAATAAAATAAAACTCAGAATAAATCCTGAAAGACAAGAAATGAGCATAAAAGATGCTTCAGCGCAAGTACTATTGTTACTAAAAGAGCCTAAATTTCTAAAAATATTGCAAAAAGCAACAATTTTCAGTTTTAGAGTGAATGTTTGAGGAGTATAGAAGGCATTTATTTAATTTTTAGAAAATTTAATTTTTCACATTTTTCCATGAAATTTGCCAATACCCCCCCTTTCGGTTCTAGGTGAAAATCTCACTCGACACAAATTAAACAAAAATGTTTCCATGGTGTGTATTTTTGTTCATTTTCATCAAATAAACAAAAAAAAACCCAGAATAAATCCTGATGGACAAGAAATGAGCATAAAAGATGCTTCAGCGCAAGTGTTAATGTTACTAAAAGAGTCCAAATTTCTAAAAATTTTGCGAAAAACCATAATCTTCTGTTTTAGAGTGAATGTTTGAGGTGTATAGAAGGCATTTATTTCATTTTTAGAAAATTTAATTTTTCTCATTTTTCCATGAAAAGTGCCAATACCCCCTTTGGGTTCTAGGTGAAAATCTCACTCGACACAAATCAAACAAAAATGTTTCCATGGTGTGTATTGTTGTTCATTTTCATCAAATAAACAAAATTAAACTCAGAATAAATCCTGAAAGATAAGATATGAGCATAAAAGATGCTTCGGCGCAAGTGTTCATGTTACTAAAAGAGCCCAAATTTCTAAAAATATTGCGAAAAGCAACAATTTTCAGTTTTAGAGTGAATGTTTCAGGTGTATAGAAGGCATTTATTACATTTTTAGAAAATTTAATTTTTCACATTTTTCCATGAAAAGTGCCAATACCCCCCTTGGGGTATTGGAACCCCCCCTTTGGGTTCTAGGTGAAAATCTCACTCGGCACAAATCAAACAACAATGTTTCCATGGTGTGTATTGTGGTTCATTTTCATCTAATAAACAAAATTAAACCCAGAATAAATCCTGAAAGACAAGAAATGAGCATAAAAGATGCTTCAGCGCAAGTGTTAATGTTACTATAAGAGCTAAATTTCTAAAAATATTGCGAAAAGCAACAATTTTCAGTTTTAGAGTAAATGTTTGAGGTGTATAGAAGACATTTATTTAATTTTTAGAAAATTTAATTTTTCACATTTTTCCATGAAAAGTGCCAATACCCCCCCCTTTGGGTCTTAGGTGAAAATCTCAGTCGACACAAATCAAACAAAAATGTTTCCATGGTGTGTATTGTTGTTCATTTTCATCAAATAAATAAAATAAAACTCAGAATAAATCCTGAAAGACAAGAAATGAGCATAAAAGATGCTTCAGCGCAAGTACTATTGTTACCAAAAGAGCCCAAATTTCTAAAAATATTGCAAAAATCAACAATCTTCAGTTTTAGAGTGAATGTTTGAGGAGTATAGATGGCATTTATTTAATTTTTAGAAAATTTAATTTTTCACATTTTTCCATGAAAAGTGCCAATACCCCCCCCTTTGGGTTCTAGGTGAAAATCTCAGTCGACACAAATCAAACAAAAATGTTTCCATGGTGTGTATTGTGGTTCATTTTCATCAAATAAATAAAATTAAACTCAGAATAAATCCTGAAAGACAAGAAATGAGCATAAAAGATGCTTCAGCGCAAGTGTAATTGTTACTAAAAGAGCCAAAATTTCTAAAAATTTTGCGAAAAACAACAATCTTCTATTTTAGAGTGAATGTTTGAGGTGTATAGAAGGCATTTATTTTATTTTTAGAAAATTTAATTTTTCTCATTTTTCCATGAAAAGTGCCAATACCCCCCCTTTCGGTTCTAGGTGAAAATCTCACTCGACACAAATCAAACAAAAATGTTTCCATGGTGTGTATTGTTGTTCATTTTCATCAAATAAACAAAATAAAACTCAGAATAAATCCTTAAAGATAAGATATGAGCATAAAAGATGCTTCAGCGCAAGTGTTCATGTTACTAAAAGAGCCCAAATTTCTAAAAATATTGCGAAAAGCAACAATTTTCAGTTTTAGAGTGAATGTTTCAGGTGTATAGAAGGCATATATTACATTTTTAGAAAATTTAATTTTTCACATTTTTCCATGAAAAGTGCCAATACCCCCCCCCCTTTCGGTTCTAGGTGAAAATCTAACTCGGAACAAATCAAACAAAAATGTTTCCATGGTGTGTATTGTTGTTCATTTTCATCAAATTAACAAAATTAAACCCAGAATAAATCCTGAAAGACAAGAAATGAGCATAAAAGATGCTTCAGCGCAAGTGTTAATGTTACTATAAGAGCCAAATTTCTAAAAATATTGCGAAAAGCAACAATTTTCAGTTTTAGAGTAAATGTTTGAGGTGTATAGAAGGCATTTATTTTATTTTTAGAAAATTTAATTTTTCACATTTTTCCATGTAAAGTGCCAATACCCCCCCCTTTGGGTCTTAGGTGAAAATCTCAGTCGACACAAATCAAACAAAAATGTTTCCATGGTGTGTTTTGTTGTTCATTTTCATCAAATAAATAAAATAAAACTCAGAATAAATCCTGAAAGACAAGAAATGAGCATAAAAGATGCTTCAGCGCAAGTACTATTGTTACTAAAAGAGCCTAAATTTCTAAAAATATTGCAAAAAGCAACAATTTTCAGTTTTAGAGTGAATGTTTGAGGAGTATAGAAGGCATTTATTTAATTTTTAGAAAATTTAATTTTTCACATTTTTCCATGAAAAGTGCCAATACCCCCCCTTTCGGTTCTAGGTGAAAATCTCACTCAACACAAATTAAACAAAAATGTTTCCATGGTGTGTATTTTTGTTCATTTTCATCAAATAAACAAAAAAAAACCCAGAATAAATCCTGATGGACAAGAAATGAGCATAAAAGATGCTTCAGCGCAAGTGTTAATGTTACTAAAAGAGCCCAAATTTCTAAAAATTTTGCGAAAAAACCATAATCTTCTGTTTTAGAGTGAATGTTTGAGGTGTATAGAAGGCATTTATTTCATTTTTAGAAAATTTAATTTTTCTCATTTTTCCATGAAAAGTGCCAATACCCCCTTTGGGTTCTAGGTGAAAATCTCACTCGACACAAATCAAACAAAAATGTTTCCATGGTGTGTATTGTTGTTCATTTTCATCAAATAAACAAAATTAAACTCAGAATAAATCCTGAAAGATAAGATATGAGCATAAAAGATGCTTCGGCGCAAGTGTTCATGTTACTAAAAGAGCCCAAATTTCTAAAAATATTGCGAAAAGCAACAATTTTCAGTTTTAGAGTGAATGTTTCAGGTGTATAGAAGGCATTTATTACATTTTTAGAAAATTTAATTTTTCACATTTTTCCATGAAAAGTGCCAATACCCCCCTTGGGGTATTGGAACCCCCCCTTTGGGTTCTAGGTGAAAATCTCACTCGGCACAAATCAAACAACAATGTTTCCATGGTGTGTATTGTGGTTCATTTTCATCTAATAAACAAAATTAAACCCAGAATAAATCCTGAAAGACAAGAAATGAGCATAAAAGATGCTTCAGCGCAAGTGTTAATGTTACTATAAGAGCTAAATTTCTAAAAATATTGCGAAAAGCAACAATTTTCAGTTTTAGAGTAAATGTTTGAGGTGTATAGAAGACATTTATTTAATTTTTAGAAAATTTAATTTTTCACATTTTTCCATGAAAGGTGCCAATACCCCCCCCTTTGGGTCTTAGGTGAAAATCTCAGTCGACACAAATCAAACAAAAATGTTTCCATGGTGTGTATTGTTGTTCATTTTCATCAAATAAATAAAATAAAACTCAGAATAAATCCTGAAAGACAAGAAATGAGCATAAAAGATGCTTCAGCGCAAGTACTATTGTTACCAAAAGAGCCCAAATTTCTAAAAATATTGCAAAAAGCAACAATCTTCAGTTTTAGAGTGAATGTTTGAGGAGTATAGATGGCATTTATTTAATTTTTAGAAATTTTAATTTTTCACATTTTTCCATGAAAAGTGCCAATACCCCCCCCTTTGGGTTCTAGGTGAAAATCTCAGTCGACACAAATCAAACAAAAATGTTTCCATGGTGTGTATTGTGGTTCATTTTCATCAAATAAATAAAATTAAACTCAGAATAAATCCTGAAAGACAAGAAATGAGCATAAAAGATGCTTCAGCGCAAGTGTAATTGTTACTAAAAGAGCCAAAATTTCTAAAAATTTTGCGAAAAACAACAATCTTCTATTTTAGAGTGAATGTTTGAGGTGTATAGAAGGCATTTATTTTATTTTTAGAAAATTTAATTTTTCTCATTTTTCCATGAAAAGTGCCAATACCCCCCCTTTCGGTTCTAGGTGAAAATCTCACTCGACACAAATCAAACAAAAATGTTTCCATGGTGTGTATTGTTGTTCATTTTCATCAAATAAACAAAATAAAACTCAGAATAAATCCTTAAAGATAAGATATGAGCATAAAAGATGCTTCAGCGCAAGTGTTCATGTTACTAAAAGAGCCCAAATTTCTAAAAATATTGCGAAAAGCAACAATTTTCAGTTTTAGAGTGAATGTTTCAGGTGTATAGAAGGCATATATTACATTTTTAGAAAATTTAATTTTTCACATTTTTCCATGAAAAGTGCCAATACCCCCCCCCCTTTCGGTTCTAGGTGAAAATCTAACTCGGAACAAATCAAACAAAAATGTTTCCATGGTGTGTATTGTTGTTCATTTTCATCAAATTAACAAAATTAAACCCAGAATAAATCCTGAAAGACAAGAAATGAGCATAAAAGATGCTTCAGCGCAAGTGTTAATGTTACTATAAGAGCCAAATTTCTAAAAATATTGCGAAAAGCAACAATTTTCAGTTTTAGAGTAAATGTTTGAGGTGTATAGAAGGCATTTATTTTATTTTTAGAAAATTTAATTTTTCACATTTTTCCATGTAAAGTGCCAATACCCCCCCCTTTGGGTCTTAGGTGAAAATCTCAGTCGACACAAATCAAACAAAAATGTTTCCATGGTGTGTTTTGTTGTTCATTTTCTTCAAATAAATAAAATAAAACTCAGAATAAATCCTGAAAGACAAGAAATGAGCATAAAAGATGCTTCAGCGCAAGTACTATTGTTACTAAAAGAGCCTAAATTTCTAAAAATATTGCAAAAAGCAACAATTTTCAGTTTTAGAGTGAATGTTTGAGGAGTATAGAAGGCATTTATTTAATTTTTAGAAAATTTAATTTTTCACATTTTTCCATGAAAAGTGCCAATACCCCCCCTTTCGGTTCTAGGTGAAAATCTCACTCGACACAAATTAAACAAAAATGTTTCCATGGTGTGTATTTTTGTTCATTTTCATCAAATAAACAAAAAAAAACCCAGAATAAATCCTGATGGACAAGAAATGAGCATAAAAGATGCTTCAGCGCAAGTGTTAATGTTACTAAAAGAGCCCAAATTTCTAAAAATTTTGCGAAAAACCATAATCTTCTGTTTTAGAGTGAATGTTTGAGGTGTATAGAAGGCATTTATTTCATTTTTAGAAAATTTAATTTTTCTCATTTTTCCATGAAAAGTGCCAATACCCCCTTTGGGTTCTAGGTGAAAATCTCACTCGACACAAATCAAACAAAAATGTTTCCATGGTGTGTATTGTTGTTCATTTTCATCAAATAAACAAAATTAAACTCAGAATAAATCCTGAAAGATAAGATATGAGCATAAAAGATGCTTCGGCGCAAGTGTTCATGTTACTAAAAGAGCCCAAATTTCTAAAAATATTGCGAAAAGCAACAATTTTCAGTTTTAGAGTGAATGTTTCAGGTGTATAGAAGGCATTTATTACATTTTTAGAAAATTTAATTTTTCACATTTTTCCATGAAAAGTGCCAATACCCCCCTTGGGGTATTGGAACCCCCCCTTTGGGTTCTAGGTGAAAATCTCACTCGGCACAAATCAAACAACAATGTTTCCATGGTGTGTATTGTGGTTCATTTTCATCTAATAAACAAAATTAAACCCAGAATAAATCCTGAAAGACAAGAAATGAGCATAAAAGATGCTTCAGCGCAAGTGTTAATGTTACTATAAGAGCTAAATTTCTAAAAATATTGCGAAAAGCAACAATTTTCAGTTTTAGAGTAAATGTTTGAGGTGTATAGAAGACATTTATTTAATTTTTAGAAAATTTAATTTTTCACATTTTTCCATGAAAGGTGCCAATACCCCCCCCTTTGGGTCTTAGGTGAAAATCTCAGTCGACACAAATCAAACAAAAATGTTTCCATGGTGTGTATTGTTGTTCATTTTCATCAAATAAATAAAATAAAACTCAGAATAAATCCTGAAAGACAAGAAATGAGCATAAAAGATGCTTCAGCGCAAGTACTATTGTTACCAAAAGTGCCCAAATTTCTAAAAATATTGCAAAAAGCAACAATCTTCAGTTTTAGAGTGAATGTTTGAGGAGTATAGATGGCATTTATTTAATTTTTAGAAAATTTAATTTTTCACATTTTTCCATGAAAAGTGCCAATACCCCCCCCTTTGGGTTCTAGGTGAAAATCTCAGTCGACACAAATCAAACAAAAATGTTTCCATGGTGTGTATTGTGGTTCATTTTCATCAAATAAATAAAATTAAACTCAGAATAAATCCTGAAAGACAAGAAATGAGCATAAAAGATGCTTCAGCGCAAGTGTAATTGTTACTAAAAGAGCCAAAATTTCTAAAAATTTTGCGAAAAACAACAATCTTCTATTTTAGAGTGAATGTTTGAGGTGTATAGAAGGCATTTATTTTATTTTTAGAAAATTTAATTTTTCTCATTTTTCCATGAAAAGTGCCAATACCCCCCCTTTCGGTTCTAGGTGAAAATCTCACTCGACACAAATCAAACAAAAATGTTTCCATGGTGTGTATTTTTGTTCATTTTCATCAAATAAACAAAAAAAAACCCAGAATAAATCCTGATGGACAAGAAATGAGCATAAAAGATGCTTCAGCGCAAGTGTTAATGTTACTAAAAGAGCCCAAATTTCTAAAAATTTTGCGAAAAACCATAATCTTCTGTTTTAGAGTCAATGTTTGAGGTGTATAGAAGGCATTTATTTCATTTTTAGAAAATTTAATTTTTCTCATTTTTCCATGAAAAGTGCCAATACCCCCTTTGGGTTCTGGGTGAAAATCTCACTCGACACAAATCAAACAAAAATGTTTCCATGGTGTGTATTGTTGTTCATTTTCATCAAATAAACAAAATTAAACCCAGAATAAATCCTGAAAGACAAGAAATGAGCATTAAAGATGCTTCAGCGCAAGTGTAATTCTTAATATAAGAGCCCAAATTTCTAAAAATTATGTGAAAAACCACAATCTTCTGTTTTAGAGTGAATGTTTGAGGTGTATAGAAGGCATTTATTTCATTTTTAGAAAATTTAATTTTTCTCATTTTTCCATGAAAAGTGCCAATACCCCCCCTTTCGGTTCTAGGTGAAAATCTCACTCGACACAAATCAAACAAAAATGTTTCCATGGTGTGTATTTTTGTTCATATTCATCAAATAAACAAAAAAAAACCCAGAATAAATCCTGAAGGACAAGAAATGAGCATGAAAGATGCTTCAGCGCGAGTGTTAATGTTACTAAAAGAGCCCAAATTTCTAAAAATTTTGAGAAAAACCATAATCTTCTGTTTTAGAGTGAATGTTTGAGGTGTATAGAAGGCATTTATTTCATTTTTAGAAAATTTAATTTTTCACATTTTTCCGTGAAAAGTGCCAATACCCCCTTTGGGTTCTAGTTGAAAATCTCACTCGACACAAATCAAACAGAAATGTTTCCATGTTGTGTATTTTTGTTCATTTTCATCAAATAAACAAAAAAAAACCCAGAATAAATCCTGAAAGACAAGAAATGCGCATAAAAGATGCTTCAGCGCAAGTGTTATTCTTATTATAAGAGCACAAATTTCTAAAAATATTGCGAAAAACCACAATCTTTATTTAAGAGTAAATGTTTGCGGTGTATAGAAGGCATTTATTTCATTTTTAGAAAATTTAATTTTTCACATTTTTCCATGAAAAGTGCCAATACCCCCCCCCTTTGGGTTTTAGGTGAGAATCTCAGTCGACACAAATCAAACAAAAATGTTTCCATGGTGTGTATTGTTGTTCATTTTCATCTAATAAATAAAATAAAACTCAGAATAAATCCTGAAAGACAAGAAATGAGCATAAAAGATGCTTCAGCGCAAGTGTAATTGTTACTAAAAGAGCCAAAATTTCTAAAAATTTTGCGAAAAACAACAATCTTCTATTTTAGAGTGAATGTTTGAGGTGTATAGAAGGCATTTATTTCATTTTTAGAAAATTTAATTTTTCACATTTTTCCGTGAAAAGTGCCAATACCCCCTTTGGGTTCTAGGTGAAAATCTCACTCGACACAAATCAAACAAAAATGTTTCCATGGTGTGTATTGTTGTTCATTTTCATCAAATAAACAAAATAAATCTCAGAATAAATCCTTAAAGATAAGATATGAGCATAAAAGATGCTTCAGCGCAAGTGTTCATGTTACTAAAAGAGCCCAAATTTCTAAAAATATTGCGAAAAGCAACAATTTTCAGTTTTAGAGTGAATGTTTCAGGTGTATAGAAGGCATTTATTACATTTTTAGAAAATTTAATTTTTCACATTTTTCAATGAAAAGTGCCAATACCCCCCCCCTTTGGGTTCTAGGTGAAAATCTAACTCGGCACAAATCAAACAAAAATGTTTCCATGGTGTGTATTTGTGTCGAGTGAGATTTTCACCGGCGCAATCAGCGCAAGTGTTAATGTTACTATAAGAGCCAAATTTCTAAAAATATTGCGAAAAGCAACAATTTTCAGTTTTAGAGTAAATGTTTGAGGTGTATAGAAGGCATTTATTTAATTTTTAGAAAATTGAATTTTTCACATTTTTCCATGAAAAGTGCCAATACCCCCCCCTTTGGGTCTTAGGTGAAAATCTCAGTCGACACAAATCAAACAAAAATGTTTCCATGGTGTGTTTTGTTGTTCATTTTCATCAAATAAATAAAATAAAACTCAGAATAAATCCTGAAAGACAAGAAATGAGCATAAAAGATGCTTCAGCGCAAGTACTATTGTTACTAAAAGAGCCTAAATTTCTAACAATATTGCAAAAAGCAACAATTTTCAGTTTTAGAGTGAATGTTTGAGGAGTATAGAAGGCATTTATTTAATTTTTAGAAAATTTAATTTTTCACATTTTTCCATGAAAAGTGCCATTACCCCCCCCTTTGGGTTCTAGGTGAAAATCTCAGTCGTCACAAATCAAACAAAAATGTTTCCATGGTGTGTATTAATGTTCATTTTCATCAAATAAATAAAATTAAACTCAGAATAAATCCTGAAAGACAAGAAATGAGCATAAAAGATGCTTCAGCGCAAGTGTTATTGTTACTAAAAGAGCCAAAATTTCTAAAAATTTTGCGAAAAACAACAATCTTCTATTTTAGAGTGAATGTTTGAGGTGTATAGAAGGCATTTATTTTATTTTTAGAAAATTTAATTTTTCTCATCTTTCCATGAAAAGTGCCAATACCCCCCCTTTCGGTTCTAGGTGAAAATCTCACTCGACACAAATTAAACAAAAATGTTTCCATGGTGTGTATTGTTGTTCATTTTCATCAAATAAACAAATTTAAACCCAGAATAAATCCTGAAAGACAAGAAATGAGCATAAAAGATGCTTCAGCGCAAGTGTTAATGTTACTATAAGAGCTAAATTTCTAAAAATATTGCGAAAAGCAACAATTTTCAGTTTTAGAGTAAATGTTTGAGGTGTATAGAAGACATTTATTTAATTTTTAGAAAATTTAATTTTTCACATTTTTCCATGAAAAGTGCCAATACCCCCCCTTTCGGTTCTAGGTGAAAATCTCACTCGACTTAAATCAAACAAAAATGTTTCCATGGTGTGTATTGTTGTTCATTTTCATCAAATAAATAAAATAAAACTCAGAATAAATCCTGAAAGACAAGAAATGAGCATAAAAGATGCTTCAGCGCAAGTACTATTGATACTAAAAGAGCCCAAATTTCTAAAAATATTGCAACAAGCAACAATTTTCAGTTTTAGAGTGAATGTTTGAGGAGTATAGATGGCATTTATTTAATTTTTAGAAAATTTAATTTTTCACATTTTTCCATGAAAAGTGCCAATACCCCCCCCTTTGGGTTCTAGGTGAAAATCTCAGTCGACACAAATCAAACAAAAATGTTTCCATGGTGTGTATTCTTGTTCATTTTCATCAAATAAACAAAATAAAACTCAGAATAAATCCTGAAGAATAAGATATGAGCATAAAAGATGCTTCAGCGCAAGTGTTCATGTTAATAAAAGAGCCCAAATTTCTAAAAATATTGCGAAATGCAACAATTTTCAGTTTTAGAGTGAATGTCTCAGGTGTATAGGAGGCATTTATTACATTTTTAGAAAATTTAATTTTTCACATTTTTCCATGAAAAGTGCCAATACCCCCCCCTTTGGGTTCTAGGTGAAAATCTCAGTCGTCACAAATCAAACAAAAATGTTTCCATGGTGTGTATTTTTGTTCATTTTCATCAAATAAACAAAAAAAACCCAGAATAAATCCTGATGGACAAGAAATGAGCATAAAAGATGCTTCAGCGCAAGTGTTAATGTTACTAAAAGAGCCCAATTTCTAAAAATTTTGCGAAAAACCATAATCTTCTGTTTTAGAGTGAATGTTTGAGGTGTATAGAAGGCATTTATTTCATTTTTAGAAAATTTAATTTTTCTCATTTTTCCATGAAAAGTGCCAATACCCCCTTTGGGTTCTGGGTGAAAATCTCACTCGACACAAATCAAACAAAAATGTTTCCATGGTGTGTATTGTTGTTCATTTTCATCAAATAAACAAAATTAAACCCAGAATAAATCCTGAAAGACAAGAAATGAGCATTAAAGATGCTTCAGCGCAAAGGTTATTCTTACTATAAGAGCCCAAATTTCTAAAAATTATGCGAAAAACCACAATCTTCTGTTTAAGAGTGAATGTTTGAGGTGTATAGAAGGCATTTATTTCATTTTTAGAAAATTTAATTTTTCACATTTTTCCGTAAAAAGTGCCAATACCCCCCCCTTTGGGTTCTAGGTGAAAATCTCTCTCGACACAAATCAAACAAAAAATTTTCCATGGTGTGTATTGTTGTTCATTTTCATCAAATAAACAAAATAAAACTCAGAATAAATCCTGAAAGATAAGATATGAGCATGAAAGATGCTTCTGCGCAAGTGTTCATGTTACTAAAAGAGCCCAAATTTCTAAAAATATTGCGAAAAACAACAATTTTCAGTTTTAGAGTGAATGTTTCAGGTGTATAGAAGGCATTTATTTCATTTTTAGAAAATTTAATTTTTCACATTTTTCCATGAAAAGTGCCAATACCCCCCCCTTTGGGTTCTAGGTGAAAATCTCAGTCGAAACAAATCAAACAAAAATGTTTCCATGGTGTGTATTGTTGTTCATTTTCATCAAATAAACAAAATTAAACCCAGAATAAATCCTGAAAGACAAGAAATGAGCATAAAAGATGCTTCAGCGCAAGTGTTATTCTTACTATAAGAGCCCATATTTCTAAAAATATTGCGAAAAACCACAATCTTCTGTTTTAGAGTGAATGTTTGAGGTGTATAGAAGGCATTTATTTCATTTTTAGAAAATTTAATTTTTCACATTTTTCCATGAAAAGTGCCAATACCCCCCCCCTTTGGGTTCTAGGTGAAAATCTCACTCGACACAAATCAAACAAAAATGTTTCCAAGGTGTGTTTTGTTGTTCATTTTCATCAAATAAACAAAATTAAACCCAGAATAAATCCTGAAAAACAAGAAATGAGCAAAAAAGATGCTTCAGCGCAAGTGTTATTCTTTCTATAAGAGCCCAAATTTCTAAAAATATTGCGAAAAACCACAATCTTCTTTTTTGGAGTGAATGTTTGAGGTGTATAGAAGGCATTTATTTCATTTTTAGAAAATTTAATTTTTCACATTTTTCCATGAAAAGTGCCAATACCCCCCCCTTTGGGTTCTAGGTGAAAATCTCACTCGAAACAAATCAAACAAAAATGTTTCCATGGTGTGTATTCTTGTTCATTTTCATCAAATAAACAAAATAAAACTCAGAATAAATCCTGAAAGATAAGATATGAGCATAAAAGATGCTTCAGCGCAAGTGTTCATGTTAATAAAAGAGCCCAAATTTCTAAAAATATTGCGAAATGCAACAATTTTCAGTTTTAGAGTGAATGTCTCAGGTGTATAGGAGGCATTTATTACATTTTTAGAAAATTTAATTTTTCACATTTTTCCATGAAAAGTGCCAATACCCCCCCCTTTGGGTTCTAGGTGAAAATCTCAGTCGTCACAAATCAAACAAAAACGTTTCCATGGTGTGTATTGTTGTTCATTTTCATCAAATAAACAAAATTAAACCCAGAATAAATCCTGAAAGACAAGAAATGAGCATGAAAGATGCTTCAGCGCAAGTGTTATTCTTACTATAAGAGCCCATATTTCTAAAAATATTGCGAAAAACCACAATCTTCTGTTTTAGAGTGAATGTTTGAGGTGTATAGAAGGCATTTATTTCATTTTTAGAAAATTTAATTTTTTACATTTTTCCATGAAAAGTGTTAATAAATTGCGTTCTAGGTGAAAATCTCACTCGACACAAAACAAACAAAAATGTTTCCATGGTGTGTATTGTTGTTTATTTTCATCAAATAAACAAAATAAAACCCAGAATTAATCCTGAAAGACAAGAAATGAGCATAAAAGTTGCTTCAGCGCAAGTGTTTATGTTCCTTAAAGAGCCCAAATTTCTAAAAATATTGCGAAAAACAACAATTTTCAGTTTTAGAGTGAATGTTTGAGGTGTATAGAAGGCATTTATTTCATTTTTAGAAAATTTAATTTTTCACATTTTTCCATGAAAAGTTCCAATACCCTCCCTTTTGGGTTCTTGGTGAAAATCTCACTCGACACAAATCAAAAAAAATGTTTCCATGGTGTGTATTGTTGTTCATTTTCATCAAATAAACAAAATTAAACCCAGAATAAATCCTGAAAGACAAGAAATGAGCATAAAAGATGCTTCAGCGCAAGTGTTAATGTTACTATAAGAGTCAAATTTCTAAAAATATTGCGAAAAGCAACAATTTTCATTTTTAGAGTGAATGTTTGAGGTGTATAGAAGGCATTTATTTTATTTTTAGAAACTTTAATTTTTCACATTTTTCCGTGAAAAGTGCCAATACCCCCCCCCTATGGGTTCTAGGTGAAAATCTCACTCGACACAAATCAAACAAAAATGTTTCCATGGTGTGTATTGTTGTTCATTTTCATCAAATAAACAAAATTAAACCCAGAATAAATCCTGAAAAACAAGAAATGAGCATAAAAGATGCTTCAGCGCAAGTGTTAATGTTACCAAAAGAGCCCAAATTTCTAAAAATATTGCGAAAAGCAACAATTTTCAGTTTAAGAGTGAATGTTTGAGGTGTATAGAAGGCATTTATTTAATTTTTAGAAAATTTATTTTTTCACATTTTTCCGTGAAAAGTGCCAATACCCCCCCCTTTGGGTTCTAGGTGAAAATCTCACTCGACACAAATCAAACAAAAATGTTTCCATGGTGTGTATTGTTGTTCATTTTCATCAAATAAACAAAATTAAACCCAGAATAAATCCTGAAAGATAAGATATGAGCATAAAAGATGCTTCAGCGCAAGTGTTCATGTTACTAAAAGAGCCCAAATTTCAAAAAATATTGCGAAAAGCAACAATTTTCAGTTTTAGAGTGAATGTTTCACGTGTATAGAAGGCATTTATTACATTTTTAGAAAATTTAATTTTTCACATTTTTCCATGAAAAGTGCCAATACCCCCTTTGGGTTCTGGGTGAAAATCTCACTCGACACAAATCAAACAAAAATGTTTCCATGGTGTGTATTGTTGTTCATTTTCATCAAATAAACAAAATTAAACCCAGAATAAATCCTGAAAGACAAGAAATGAGCATTAAAGATGCTTCAGCGCAAAGGTTATTCTTACTATAAGAGCCCAAATTTCTAAAAATTATGCGAAAAACCACAATCTTCTGTTTAAGAGTGAATGTTTGAGGTGTATAGAAGGCATTTATTTCATTTTTAGAAAATTTAATTTTTCACATTTTTCCGTAAAAAGTGCCAATACCCCCCCCTTTGGGTTCTAGGTGAAAATCTCTCTCGACACAAATCAAACAAAAAATTTTCCATGGTGTGTATTGTTGTTCATTTTCATCAAATAAACAAAATAAAACTCAGAATAAATCCTGAAAGATAAGATATGAGCATGAAAGATGCTTCTGCGCAAGTGTTCATGTTACTAAAAGAGCCCAAATTTCTAAAAATATTGCGAAAAGCAACAATTTTCAGTTTTAGAGTGAATGTTTCAGGTGTGTAGAAGGCATTTATTACATTTTTAGAAAATTTAATTTTTCACATTTTTCCATGAAAAGTGCCAATACCCCCCCTTTGGGTTCTAGGTGAAAATCTCAGTCGACACAAATCAAACAAAAATGTTTCCATGGTGTGTATTGTTGTTCATTTTCATCAAATAAACAAAATTAAACCCAGAATAAATCCTGAAAGACAAGAAATGAGCATAAAAGATGCTTCAGCGCAAGTGTTATTCTTACTATAAGAGCCCATATTTCTAAAAATATTGCGAAAAACCACAATCTTCTGTTTTAGAGTGAATGTTTGAGGTGTATAGAAGGCATTTATTTCATTTTTAGAAAATTTAATTTTTCACATTTTTCCATGAAAAGTGCCAATACCCCCCCCTTTGGGTTCTAGGTGAAAATCTCACCCGACACAAATCAAACAAAAATGTTTCCAAGGTGTGTTTTGTTGTTCATTTTCATCAAATAAACAAAATTAAACCCAGAATAAATCCTGAAAAACAAGAAATGAGCAAAAAAGATGCTTCAGCGCAAGTGTTATTCTTTCTATAAGAGCCCAAATTTCTAAAAATATTGCGAAAAACCACAATCTTCTTTTTTGGAGTGAATGTTTGAGGTGTATAGAAGGCATTTATTTCATTTTTAGAAAATTTAATTTTTCACATTTTTCCATGAAAAGTGCCAATACCCCCCCCTTTGGGTTCTAGGTGAAAATCTCACTCGAAACAAATCAAACAAAAATGTTTCCATGGTGTGTATTCTTGTTCATTTTCATCAAATAAACAAAATAAAACTCAGAATAAATCCTGAAAGATAAGATATGAGCATAAAAGATGCTTCAGCGCAAGTGTTCATGTTAATAAAAGAGCCCAAATTTCTAAAAATATTGGGAAATGCAACAATTTTCAGTTTTAGAGTGAATGTCTCAGGTGTATAGGAGGCATTTATTACATTTTTAGAAAATTTAATTTTTCACATTTTTCCATGAAAAGTGCCAATACCCCCCCCTTTGGGTTCTAGGTGAAAATCTCAGTCGTCACAAATCAAACAAAAATGTTTCCATGGTGTGTATTGTTGTTCATTTTCATCAAATAAACAAAATTAAACCCAGAATAAATCCTGAAAGACAAGAAATGAGCATGAAAGATGCTTCAGCGCAAGTGTTATTCTTACTATAAGAGCCCATATTTCTAAAAATATTGCGAAAAACCACAATCTTCTGTTTTAGAGTGAATGTTTGAGGTGTATAGAAGGCATTTATTCATTTTTAGAAAATTTAATTTTTCTCATTTTTCCATGAAAAGTGCCAATACCCACCCCTTTGGGTTCTAGGTGAAAATCTCACTCGACACAAATCCAACAAAAATGTTTCCATGGTGTGTATTGTTGTTCATTTTCATCAAATAAACAAAATTAAACCCAGAATAAATC
Organism: Hetaerina americana; assembly: GCF_022747635.1. Classification (NCBI taxonomy): domain Eukaryota; kingdom Metazoa; phylum Arthropoda; class Insecta; order Odonata; family Calopterygidae; genus Hetaerina; species Hetaerina americana. The sequence goes on along the minus strand of NW_027286847.1, from coordinate 184,965 downwards.
CTGAAAGAAGGGAAATGAGCATAAAAGATGCTTCAGCGCAAGTGTTATTCTTTCTATAAGAGCCCAAATTTCTAAAAATATTGCGAAAAACCACAATCTTCTTTTTTGGAGTGAATGTTTGAGGTGTATAGAAGGCATTTATTTCATTTTTAGAAAATTTAATTTTTCACATTTTTCCATGAAAAGTGCCAATACCCCCCCCTTTGGGTTCTAGGTGAAAATCTCACTCGACACAAATCAAACAAAAATGTTTCCATGGTGTGTATTCTTGTTCATTTTCATCAAATAAACAAAATAAAACTCAGAATAAATCCTGAAAAATAAGATATGAGCATAAAAAAAAACTTCAGCGCAAGTGTTCATGTTACTAAAAGAGCCAAAATTTCTAAAAATATTGCGAAAAGCAACAATTTTCAGTTTAAGAGTGAATGTTTGAGGTGTATAGAAGGCATTTATTTCATTTTTAGAAACTTTAATTTTTCACATTTTTCCGTGAAAAGTGCCAATACCCCCCCCCCTATGGGTTCTAGGTGAAAATCTCACTCGACACAAATCAAACAAAAATGTTTCCATGGTGTGTATTGTTGTTCATTTTCATCAAATAAACAAAATTAAAGCCAGAATAAATCCTGAAAAACAAGAAATGAGCATAAAAGATGCTTCAGCGCAAGTGTTCATGTTACTAAAAGGGCCCAAATTTCAAAAAATATTGCGAAAAGCAACAATTTTCAGTTTTAGAGTGAATGTTTCACGTGTATAGAAGGCATTTATTACATTTTTAGAAAATTTAATTTTTCACATTTTTCCATGAAAAGTGCCAATACCCCCCCTTTGGGTTCTAGGTGAAAATATCAGGCGACACATATCAAACAAAAATGTTTCCATGGTGTGTATTCTTGTTCATTTTCATCAAATAAACAAAATAAAACTCAGAATAAATCCTGAAAGATAAGATATGAGCATAAAAGATGCTTCAGCGCAAGTGTTCATGTTACTAAAAGAGCCCAAATTTCTAAAAATATTGCGAAAAGCAACAATTTTCAGTTTTAGAGTGAATGTTTCAGGTGTATAGAAGGCATTTATTACATTTTTAGAAAATTTAATTTTTCACATTTTTCCATGAAAAGTGCCAATACCCCCCCCTTTGGGTTCTAGGTGAAAATATCAGTCGACACATATCAAACAAAAATTTTTCCATGGTGTGTATTGTTGTTCATTTTCATCAAATAAATAAAATAAAACTCAGAATAAATCCCGAAAGACAAGAAATGAGCATAAAAGATGCTTCAGCGCAGGTGTTATTGTTACTAAAAGAGCCAAAATTTCTAAAAATATTGGGAAAAGCAACAATTTTCAGTTTTAGAGTGAATGTCTCAGGTGTATAGAAGGCATTTATTACATTTTTAGAAAATTTAATTTTTCACATTTTTCCATGAAAAGTGCCAATACCCCCCCCTTTGGGTACTAGGTGAAAATATCAGTCGACACATATCAAACAAAAATGTTTCCATGGTGTGTATTGTTGTTCATTTTCATCAAATAAATAAAATAAAACTCAGAATAAATCCCGAAAGACAAGAAATGAGCATAAAAGATGCTTCAGCGCAAGTGTTATTGTTACTAAAAGAGCCAAAATTTCTAAAAATTTTGCGAAAAACAACAATCATCTATTTTAGAGTGAATGTTTGAGGTGTATAGAAGGCATTTATTTCATTTTTAGATAATTTAATTTTTCTCATTTTTCCATGAAAAGTGCCAATACCCCCCCTTTGGGTTCTAGGTGAAAATCTCACTCGACACAAATCAAACAAAAATGTTTCCATGGTGTGTATTGTTGTTCATTTTCATCAAATAAACAAAATTAAACCCAGAATAAATCCTGAAAGACAAGAAATGAGCATAAAAGATGCTTCAGCGCAAGTGTTAATGATACTATAAGAGCCAAATTTCTGAAAATATTGCGAAAAGCAACAATTTTCATTTTTAGAGTGAATGTTTGAGGTGTATAGAAGGCATTTATTTCATTTTTAGAAAATATAATTTTTCTCATTTCTCCATGAAAAGTGCCAATACCCCCCCCTTTGGGTTCTAGGTAAAAATCTCACTCGACACAAATCAAACAAAAATGTTTCCATGGTGTGTATTGTTGTTCATTTTCATCAAATAAACAAAAAAACCCAGAATTAATCCTGAAAGACAAGAAATGAGCATAAAAGATGCTTCAGCGCAAGTGTTAATGTTACTAAAAGAGCCTAAATTTCTAAAAATATTGCGAAAAGCAACAATTTTCAGTTTTAGAGTGAATGTTTGAGGTGTAAAGAAGGCATTTATTTAATTTTTAGAAAATTTAATTTTTCACATTTTTCCATGAAAAGTGCCAATACCCCCCCCTTTGGGTTCTAGGTGAAAATCTCAGTCGACACAAATCAAACAAAAATGTTTCCATGGTGTGTATTGTTGTTCATTTTCATCAAATAAATAAAATAAAACTCAGAATAAATCCTGAAAGACAAGAAATGAGTATAAAAGATGCTTCAGCGCAAGTGTTATTGTTACTAAAAGAGCCCAAATTTCTAAAAATATTGCAAAAAGCAACAATTTTCAGTTTTACAGTGAATGTTTGAGGTGTATAGAAGGCATTTATTTAATTTTTAGAAAATTTAATTTTTCACATTTTTCCATGAAAAGTGCCAATACCCCCCCCTTTGGGTTCTAGGTGAAAATCTCACTCGGCACAAATCAAACAAAAATGTTTCCATGGTGTGTATTCTTGTTCATTTTCATCAAATAAACAAAATAAAACTCAGAATAAATCCTGAAAGATAAGATATGAGCATAAAAGATGCTTCAGCGCAAGTGTTCATGTTAATAAAAGAGCCCAAATTTCTAAAAATATTGCGAAATGCAACAATTTTCAGTTTTAGAGTGAATGTCTCAGGTGTATAGGAGGCATTTATTACATTTTTAGAAAATTTAATTTTTCACATTTTTCCATGAAAAGTGCCAATACCCCCCCTTTGGGTTCTAGGTGAAAATCTCACTCGACACAAATCCAACAAAAATGTTTCCATGGTGTGTATTGTTGTTCATTTTCATCAAATAAACAAAATTGAACCCAGAATAAATCCTGAAAGAAGGGAAATGAGCATAAAAGATGCATCAGCGCAAGTGTTATTCTTTCTATAAGAGCCCAAATTTCTAAAAATATTGCGAAAAACCACAATCTTCTGTTTTAGAGTGAATGTTTGAGGTGTATAGAAGGCATTTATTTCATTTTTAGAAAATTTAATTTTTCACATTTTTCCATGAAAAGTGCCAATACCCCCCCCTTTGGGTTCTAGGTGAAAATCTCACTCGACACAAATCAAACAAAAATGTTTCCAAGGTGTGTTTTGTTGTTCATTTTCATCAAATAAACAAAATTAAACCCAGAATAAATCCTGAAAAACAAGAAATGAGCAAAAAAGATGCTTCAGCGCAAGTGTTATTCTTTCTATAAGAGCCCAAATTTCTAAAAATATTGCGAAAAACCACAATCTTCTTTTTTGGAGTGAATGTTTGAGGTGTATAGAAGGCATTTATTTCATTTTTAGAAAATTTAATTTTTCACATTTTTCCATGAAAAGTGCCAATACCCCCCCCTTTGGGTTCTAGGTGAAAATCTCACTCGAAACAAATCAAACAAAAATGTTTCCATGGTGTGTATTCTTGTTCATTTTCATCAAATAAACAAAATAAAACTCAGAATAAATCCTGAAAGATAAGATATGAGCATAAAAGATGCTTCAGCGCAAGTGTTCATGTTAATAAAAGAGCCCAAATTTCTAAAAATATTGCGAAATGCAACAATTTTCAGTTTTAGAGTGAATGTCTCAGGTGTATAGGAGGCATTTATTACATTTTTAGAAAATTTAATTTTTCACATTTTTCCATGAAAAGTGCCAATACCCCCCCTTTGGGTTCTAGGTGAAAATCTCACTCGACACAAATCCAACAAAAATGTTTCCATGGTGTGTATTGTTGTTCATTTTCATCAAATAAACAAAATTAAACCCAGAATAAATCCTGAAAGAAGGGAAATGAGCATAAAAGATGCATCAGCGCAAGTGTTATTCTTTCTATAAGAGTCCAAATTTCTAAAAATATTGCGAAAAACCACAATCTTCTTTTTTGGAGTGAATGTTTGTGGTGTATAGAAGGCATTTATTTCATTTTTAGAAAATTTAATTTTTCACATTTTTCCATGAAAAGTGCCAATACCCCCCCTTTGGGTTCTAGGTGAAAATCTCACTCGACACAAATCAAACAAAAATGTTTCCATGGTGTGTATTCTTGTTCATTTTCATCAAATAAACAAAATAAAACTCAGAATAAATCCTGAAAAATAAGATATGAGCATAAAAAAAAACTTCAGCGCAAGTGTTCATGTTACTAAAAGAGCCAAAATTTCTAAAAATATTGCGAAAAGCAACAATTTTCAGTTTTAGAGTGAATGTCTCAGGTGTATAGAAGGCATTTATTACATTTTTAGAAAATTTAATTTTTCACATTTTTCCATTAAAAGTGCCAATACCCCCCCTTTGGGTTCTAGGTGAAAATCTCAGTCGTCACAAATCAAACAAAAATGTTTCCTTGGTGTGTATTGTTGTCCATTTTCATCAAATAAATAAAATAAAACTCAGAATAAATCCTGAAAGACAAGAAATGAGCATAAAAGATGCTTCAGCGCAAGTACTATTGTTACTAAAAGAGCCCAAATTTCTAAAAATATTGCAAAAAGCAACAATTTTCAGTTTTAGAGTGAATGTTTGAGGTGTATAGAAGGCATTTATTTAATTTTTAGAAAATTTAATTTTTCACATTTTTCCATGAAAAGTTCCAATACCCTCCCTTTTGGGTTCTTGGTGAAAATCTCACTCGACACAAATCAAAAAAAAATGTTTCCATGGTGTATATTGTTGTTCATTTTCATCAAATAAACAAAATTAAACCCAGAATAAATCCTGAAAGATAAGATATGAGCATTAAAGATGCTTCAGCGCAAGTGTTAATGTTACTATAAGAGCCAAATTTCTAAAAATATTGCGAAAAGCAACAATTTTCATTTTTAGAGTGAATGTTTGAGGTGTATAGAAGGCATTTATTTCATTTTTAGAAACTTTAATTTTTCACATTTTTCCATGAAAAGTGCCAATACCCCCCCCCTATGGGTTCTAGGTGAAAATCTCACTCGACACAAATCAAACAAAAATGTTTCCATGGTGTGTATTGTTGTTCATTTTCATCAAATAAACAAAATTAAACCCAGAATAAATCCTGAAAGATAAGATATGAGCATAAAAGATGCTTCAGCGCAAGTGTTCATGTTACTAAAAGAGCCCAAATTTCAAAAAATATTGCGAAAAGCAACAATTTTCAGTTTTAGAGTGAATGTTTCACGTGTATAGAAGGCATTTATTACATTTTTAGAAAATTTAATTTTTCACATTTTTCCATGAAAAGTGCCAATACCCCCCCCCTTTGGGTTCTAGGTGAAAATATCAGGCGACACATATCAAACAAAAATGTTTCAATGGTGTGTATTCTTGTTCATTTTCATCAAATAAACAAAATAAAACTCAGAATAAATCCTGAAAGATAAGATATGAGCATAAAAGATGCTTCAGCGCAAGTGTTCATGTTACTAAAAGAGCCCAAATTTCTAAAAATATTGCGAAAAGCAACAATTTTCAGTTTTAGAGTGAATGTTTCAAGTGTATAGAAGGCATTTATTACATTTTTAGAAAATTTAATTTTTCACATTTTTCCATGAAAAGTGCCAATACCCCCCCCTTTGGGTTCTAGGTGAAAATATCAGTCGACACATATCAAACAAAAATGTTTCCATGGTGTGTATTGTTGTTCATTTTCATCAAATAAATAAAATAAAACTCAGAATAAATCCCGAAAGACAAGAAATGAGCATAAAAGATGCTTCAGCGCAGGTGTTATTGTTACTAAAAGAGCCAAAATTTCTAAAATATTGCGAAAAGCAACAATTTTCAGTTTTAGAGTGAATGTCTCAGGTGTATAGAAGGCATTTATTACATTTTTAGAAAATTTAATTTTTCACATTTTTCCATGAAAAGTGCCAATACCCCCCCCTTTGGGTACTAGGTGAAAATATCAGTCGACACATATCAAACAAAAATGTTTCCATGGTGTGTATTGTTGTTCATTTTCATCAAATAAATAAAATAAAACTCAGAATAAATCCCGAAAGACAAGAAATGAGCATAAAAGATGCTTCAGCGCAAGTGTTATTGTTACTAAAAGAGCCAAAATTTCTAAAAATTTTGCGAAAAACAACAATCATCTATTTTAGAGTGAATGTTTGAGGTGTATAGAAGGCATTTATTTCATTTTTAGATAATTTAATTTTTCTCATTTTTCCTTGAAAAGTGCCAATACCCCCCCTTTGGGTTCTAGGTGAAAATCTCACTCGACACAAATCAAACAAAAATGTTTCCATGGTGTGTATTGTTGTTCATTTTCATCAAATAAACAAAATTAAACCCAGAATAAATCCTGAAAGACAAGAAATGAGCATAAAAGATGCTTCAGCGCAAGTGTTAATGATACTATAAGAGCCAAATTTCTGAAAATATTGCGAAAAGCAACAATTTTCATTTTTAGAGTGAATGTTTGAGGTGTATAGAAGGCATTTATTTAATTTTTAGAAAATTTAATTTTTCACATTTTTCCATGAAAAGTGCCAATACCCCCCCCTTTGGGTTCTAGGTGAAAATCTCAGTCGAAAAAAATCAAACAAAAATGTTTCAATGGTGTGTATTGTTGTTCATTTTCATCAAATAAACAAAATTAAACCCAGAATAAATCCTGAAAGACAAGAAATGAGCATAAAAGATGCTTCAGTGGAAGTGTTATTCTTACTATAAGAGCCCAAATTTCTAAAAATATTGCGAAAAACCACAATCTTTATTTTAGAGTGAATGTCTGCGGTGTATAGAAGGTATTTATTTCATTTTTAGAAAATATAATTTTTCTCATTTCTCCATGAAAAGTGCCAATACCCCCCCCCTTTGGGTTCTAGGTAAAAATCTCACTCGACACAAATCAAACAAAAATGTTTCCATGGTGTGTATTGTTGTTCATTTTCATCAAATAAACAAAATTACACCCAGAATAAATCCTGAAAAACAAGAAATGAGCATAAAAGATGCTTCAGCGCAAGTGTTATTCTTACTATAAGAGCCAAAATTTCTAAAAATATTGCGAAAAACCACAATCTCATTTTTTGGAGTGAATGTTTGAGGTGTATAGAAGGCATTTATTTCATTTTTAGAAAATTTAATTTTTCACATTTTTCCATGAAAAGTGCCAATACCCCCCCCCCTTTGGGTTCTAGGTGAAAATCTCACTCGACACAAATCAAACAAAAAATGTTTCCATGGTGTGTATTGTTGTTCATTTTCATCAAATAAACAAAAAAACCCAGAATTAATCTTGAAAGACAAGAAATGAGCATAAAAGATGCTTCAGCGCAAGTGTTAATGTTACTAAAAGAGCCCAAATTTCTAAAAATATTGCGAAAAGAAACAATTTTCAGTTTTACAGTGAATGTTTGAGGTGTATAGAAGGCATTTATTTCATTTTTAGAAAATTTAATTTTTCACATTTTTCCATGAAAAGTGCCAATACCCCCCCCTTTGGGTTCTAGGTGAAAATCTCACTCGACACAAATCAAACAAAAATGTTTCCATGGTGTGTATTCTTGTTCATTTTCATCATATAAACAAAATAAAACTCAGAATAAATCCTGAAAGATAAGATATGAGCATAAAAGATGCTTCAGCGCAAGTGTTCATGTTACTAAAAGAGCCCAAATTTCTAAAAATATTGCGAAAAGCAACAATTTTCAGTTTTAGGGTGAAAGTTTCAGGTGTATAGAAGGCATTTATTACATTTTTAGAAAATTTAATTTTTCACATTTTTCCATGAAAAGTGCCAATACCCCCCCCTTTGGGTTCTAGGTGAAAATCTCACTCGACACAAATCAAACAAAAATGTTTCCATGGTGTGTATTTTTGTTCATTTTCTTCAAATAAACAAAAAAAAACCCTGAATAAATCCTGAAGGACAAGAAATGAGCATAAAAGATGCTTAAGCGCAAGTGTTAATGTTACTAAAAGAGCCCAAATTTCTAAAAATATTGCGAAAAACCATAATCTTCTGTTTTAGAGTGAATGTTTGAGGTGTATAGAAGGCATTTATTTCATTTTTAGAAAATTTAATTTTTCACATTTTTCCATGAAAAGTGCCAATACCCCCCCCTTTGGGTTCTAGGTGAAAATCTCACTCGACACAAATCAAACAAAAATGTTTCCATGGTGTATATTGTTGTTCATTTTCATCAAATAAACAAAAAAAACCCAGAATTAATCCTGAAAGACAAGAAATGAGCATAAAAGATGCTTCAGCGCAAGTGTTAATGATACTGTAAGAGCCAAATTTCTGAAAATATTGCGAAAAGCAACAATTTTCATTTTTAGAGTGAATATTTGAGGTGTATAGAAGGCATTTATTTAATTTTTAGAAAATTTAATTTTTCACATTTTTCCATGAAAAGTGCCAATACCCCCCCTTTGGGTTCTAGGTGAAAATCTCAGTCGAAAAAAATCAAACAAAAATGTTTCCATGGTGTGTATTGTTGTTCATTTTCATCAAATAAACAAAAATGAACCCAGAATAAATCCTGAAAAACAAGAAATGAGCATAAAAGATGCTTCAGTGGAAGTGTTATTCTTACTATAAGAGCCCAAATTTCTAAAAATATTGCGAAAAACCACAATCTCTATTTTAGAGTGAATGTTTGCGGTGTATAGAAGGCATTTATTTCATTTTTAGAAAATATAATTTTTCTCATTTCTCCATGAAAAGTGCCAATACCCCCCCCTTTGGGTTCTAGGTAAAAATCTCACTCGACACAAATCAAACAAAAATGTTTCCATGGTGTGTATTGTTGTTCATTTTCATCAAATAAACAAAATTAAACCCAGAATAAATCCTGAAAAACAAGAAATGAGCATAAAAGATGCTTCAGCGCAAGTGTTATTCTTACTATAAGAGCCAAAATTTCTAAAAATATTGCGAAAAACCACAATCTCATTTTTTGGAGTGAATGTTTGAGGTGTATAGAAGGCATTTATTTCATTTTTAGAAAATTTAATTTTTCACATTTTTCCATGAAAAGTGCCAATACCCCCCCCCTTTTGGTTCTAGGTGAAAATCTCACTCGACACAAATCAAACAAAAATGTTTCCATGGTGTGTATTGTTGTTCATTTTCATCAAATAAACAAAAAACCCAGAATTAATCCTGAAAGACAAGAAATGAGCATAAAAGATGCTTCAGCGCAAGTGTTAATGTTACTAAAAGAGCCCAAATTTCTAAAAATATTGCGAAAAGCAACAATTTTCAGTTTTAGAGTGAATGTTTGAGGTGTATAGAAGGCATTTATTTAATTTTTAGAAAATTTAATTTTTCACATTTTTCCATGAAAAGTGCCAATACCCCCCCCTTTGGGTTCTAGGTGAAAATCTCAGTCGACACAAATCAAACAAAAATGTTTCCATGGTGTGTATTGTTGTTCATTTTCATCAAATAAATAAAATAAAACTCAGAATAAATCCTGAAAGACAAGAAATGAGCATAAAAGATGCTTCAGCGCAAGTGTTATTGTTACTAAAAGAGCCCAAATTTCTAAAAATATTGCGAAAAGCAACAATTTTCAGTTTTACAGTGAATGTTTGAGGTGTATAGAAGGCATTTATTTAATTTTTAGAAAATTTAATTTTTCACATTTTTCCATGAAAAGTGCCAATACCCCCCCCCTTTGGGTTCTAGGTGAAAATCTCAGTCGACACAAATCAAACAAAAATGTTTCCATGGTTTGTATTGTTGTTCATTTTCATCAAATAAATAAAATAAAACCCAGTATAAATCCTGAAAGTCAAGAAATGAGCATAAAAGATGCTTCAGCGCAAGTGTTCATGTTACTAAAAGAGCAAAAATTTCTAAAAATAATGCGAAAAACCACAATCTTCTTTTTTGGAGTGAATTTTTTAGGTGTATAGAAGGCATTTATTTCATTTTTAGAAAATTTATTTTTTCACATTTTTCCATGAAAAGTGCCAAAACCCCCCCCTTTAATTTTAGGTGAAAATCTCACTCGACACAAATCAAACAAAAATGTTTCCATGGTGTGTATTCTTGTTCATTTTCATCATATAAACAAAATAAAACTCAGAATAAATCCTGAAAGATAAGATATGAGCATAAAAGATGCTTCAGCGCAAGTGTTCATGTTACTAAAAGAGCCCAAATTTCTAAAAATATTGCGAAAAGCAACAATTTTCAGTTTTAGGGTGAAAGTTTCAGGTGTATAGAAGGCATTTATTACATTTTTAGAAAATTTAATTTTTCACATTTTTCCATGAAAAGTGCCAATACCCCCCCCTTTGGGTTCTAGGTGAAAATCTCACTCGACACAAATCAAACAAAAATGTTTCCATGGTGTGTATTTTTGTTCATTTTCATCAAATAAACAAAAAAAAACCCTGAATAAATCCTGAAGGACAAGAAATGAGCATAAAAGATGCTTAAGCGCAAGTGTTAATGTTACTAAAAGAGCCCAAATTTCTAAAAATATTGCGAAAAACCATAATCTTCTGTTTTAGAGTGAATGTTTGAGGTGTATAGAAGGCATTTATTACATTTTTAGAAAATTTAATTTTTCACATTTTTCCATGAAAAGTGCCAATACCCCCCCCTTTGGGTACTAGGTGAAAATATCAGTCGACACATATCAAACAAAAATGTTTCCATGGTGTGTATTGTTGTTCATTTTCATCAAATAAACAAAATTAAACCCAGAATAAGTCCTGAAAAAGTAGAAATGAGCATAAAAGATGCTTCAGCGCAAGTGTTATTCTTACTATTAGAGCCCAAATTTCTAAAAATATTGCGAAAAACCACAATCTTCTTTTTTAGAGTGAATGTTTGAGGTGTATAGAAGGCATTTATTTCATTTTTAAAAAATTTAATTTTTCACATTTTTCCATGAAAAGTGCCAATACCCCCCCCTTTGGGTTCTAGGTGAAAATCTCACTCGACACAAATCAAACAAAAAATGTTTCCATGGTGTGTATTGTTGTTCATTTTCATCAAATAAACAAAAAAACCCAGAATTAATCTTGAAAGACAAGAAATGAGCATAAAAGATGCTTCAGCGCAAGTGTTAATGTTACTAAAAGAGCCCAAATTTCTAAAAATATTGCGAAAAGCAACAATTTTCAGTTTTAGAGTGAATGTTTGAGGTGTATAGAAGGCATTTATTTAATTTTTAGAAAATTTAATTTTTCAGATTTTTCCATGAAAAGTGCCAATTACCCCCCCCTTTGGGTTCTAGGTGAAAATCTCAGTCGACACAAATCAAACAAAAACGTTTCCATGGTGTGTATTGTTGTTCATTTTCATCAAATAAATAAAATAAAACTCAGAATAAATCCTGAAAGACAAGAATTGAGCATAAAAGATGCTTCAGCGCAAGTGTTAATGTTACTATAAGAGCCAAATTTCTAAAAATATTGCGAAAAGCAACAACTTTCATTTTTAGAGTGAGTGTTTGAGGTGTATAGAAGGCATTAATTTCATTTTTAGAAAATTTAATTTTTCACATTTTTCCGTGAAAAGTGCCAATACCCCCCTTTGGGTTCTAGGTGAAAATCTCACTCGACACAAATCAAACAAAAATGTTTCCATGGTGTGTATTGTTGTTCATTTTCATCAAATAAACAAAATTAAACCCAGAATAAATCCTGAAAAACAAGAAATGAGCATAAAAGATGCTTCAGCGCAAGTGTTATTCTTACTATAAGAGCCAAATTTCTAAAAATATTGCGAAAAACCACAATCTTCTTTTTTGGAGTGAATGTTTGAGGTGTATAGAAGGCATTTATTTCATATTTAGAAAATTTAATTTTTCACATTTTTCCATGAAAAGTGCCAATACCCCCCCCTTTGGGTTCTAGGTGAAAATCTCACTCGACACAAATCAAACAAAAATGTTTCCATGGTGTGTATTGTCTTTCATTTTCATCAAATAAACAAAATTAAACCCAGAATAAATCCTGAAAGACAAGAAATGAGCATAAAAGATGCTTCAGCGCAAGTGTTATTCTTACTATAAGAGCCCAAATTTCAAAAATATTGCGAAAAACCACAATCTTCTTTTTTAGAGTGAATGTTTGCGGTGTATAGAAGGCATTTATTTCATTTTTAGAAAATTTAATTTTTCTCATTTTTCCATGAAAAGTGCCAATACCCCCGCCTTTGGGTTCTAGGTGAAAATCTCATTCGACACAAATCAAACAAAAATTTTTCCATGATGTGTATTGTTGCTCATTTTCATCAAATAAAAAAATTAAACCCAGAATAAATCCTGAAAAACAAGAAATGAGCATAAAAGATGCTTCAGCGCAAGTGTTATTCTTACTATTAGAGCCCAAATTTCTAAAAATATTGCGATAAACCACAATCTTCTTTTTTAGAGTGAATGTTAGGTGTATAGAAGGCATTTATTTCATTTTAAGAAAATTTAATTTTTCACATTTTTCCGTGAAAAGTGCCAATACCCCCCCCCTTTGGGTTCTAGGTGAAAATCTCACTCGACACAAATCAAACAAAAATGTTTCCATGGTGTGTATTGTTGTTCATTTTCATCAAATAAACAAAATGAAACCCAGAATAAATCCTGAAAGACAAGAAATGAGCATAAAAGATGCCTCAGCGCAAGTGTAATTCTTACTATAAGAGCCCAAATTCTAAAAATATTGCGAAAAACCACAATCTTTATTTTAAAGTGAATGTTTGCGGTGTATAGAAGGCATTTATTTCATTTTAAGAAAATTTAATTTTTCTCATTTCTCCATGAAAAGTGCCAATACCCCCCCCTTTGGGTTCTAGGTGAAAATCTCATTCGACACATTTCAAACAAAAATTTTTCCATGGTGTGTATTGATGCTCATTTTCATCAAATAAACAAAATTAAACCCAGGATAAATCCTGAAAAACAAGAAATGAGCATAAAAGATGCTTCAGCGCAAGTGTTATTCTTACCATTAAAGCCCAAATTTCTAAAAATATTGGGAAAAACCACAATCTTCTTTTTTAGAGTGAATGTTTGAGGTGTATAGAAGGCATTTATTTCTTTTTTAGAAAATTTAATTTTTCACATTTTTCCATGAAAAGTGCCAATACCTAGGTGAAAACCTAGGTGAAAGAAACCTAGGTGCCAATACCTAGGTGAAAGTAGATACCTAGGGTTCTAGGTGAAAATCTCAGTCGACACAAACCAAACAAAAATGTCTCCATGGTGTGTATTCTTGTTTATTTTCATCAAATAAACAAAATAAAACTCAGGATAAATCCTGAAAGATAAGATATGAGCATAAAAGATGCTTCAGCGCAAGTGTTCATGTTACTAAAAGAGCCCAAATTTCTGAAAATTTTGCGAAAAACAACAATCTTCTGTTTTAGAGTGAATGTTTGAGGTGTATAGAAGGCATTCATTTCATTTTTAGAAAATTTAATTTTTCACATTTTTCCATGAAAAGTGCCAATACCCCCCCCTTTGGGTTCTAGGTGAAAATCTCACTCGACACAGATCAAACAAAAATGTTTCCATGGTGTGTATTGTTGTTCATTTTCATCAAATAAACAAAATTAAACTCAGAATAAATCCTGAAAGATAAGATAGGAGCATAAAAGATGCTTCAGCGCAAGTGTTCATGTTACTAAAAGAGCCAAAATTTCTAAAAATATTGCGAAAAGCAACAATTTTCAGTTTTAGAGTAAATGTTTCTGGTGTATAGAAGGCATTTATTACATTTTTAGAAAATTTAATTTTTCACATTTTTCCATGAAAAGTGCCAATACCCCCCCTTTCGGTTCTAGGTGAAAATCCCACTCGACACAAATCAAACAAAAATGTTTCCATGGTGTGTATTTTTGTTCATTTTCATCAAATAAACAAAAAAAACTCAGAATATATCCTGAAAGACAAGAAATGAGCATAAAAGAAGCTTCAGCGCAAGTGTTATTGTTACTAAAAGAGCCAAAATTTCTAAAAATTTTGCGCAAAACAACAATCTTCTGTTTTAGAGTGAATGTTTGAGGTGTATAGAAGACATTTATTTCATTTTTAGAAAATTTAATTTTTCACATTTTTCCATGAAAAGTGCCAATACCCCCCATTTGGGTTCAAGGTGAAAATCTCTCTCGACACAAATCAAACAAAAATTGTTCCATGGTGTGTATTGTTGTTCATTTTCATCAAATAAACAAAAAAAACCCAGAATAAATCCTAAAGGACAAGAAATGAGCATAAAAGATGCTTCAGCGAAAGTGTTAATGTTACTAAAAGAGCCCAAATTTCTAAAAATATTGCGAAAAACCATAATCTTCTGTTTTAGAGTGAATGTTTGAGGTGTATAGAAGGCATTTATTTCATTTTTAGAAAATTTAATTTTTCTCATTTTTCCATGAAAAGTGCCAATACCCCCCCTTTCGGTTCTAGGTGAAAATCTCACTCGACACAAATCAAACAAAAATGTTTCCATGGTGTGTATTGTTGTTCATTTTCATCAAATAAACAAAATTAAACCCAGAATAAATCCTGAAAGACAAGAAATGCGCATAAAAGATGCTTCAGCGCAAGTGTTATTCTTACTATAAGAGCCCAAATTTCTAAAAATATTGCGAAAAACCACAATCTTTATTTTAGAGTGAATGTTTGCGGTGTATAGAAGGCATTTATTTCATTTTTAGAAAATTTAATTTTACTCATTTCTCCATGAAAAGTGCAAATACCCCCCCTTTGGGTTCTAGGTGAAAATCTCATTCGACACAATCAAACAAAAATTTTTCCATGGTGTGTATTGTTGCTCATTTTCATCAAATAAACAAAATTAAACCCAGAATAAGTCCTGAAAAACAAGAAATGAGCATAAAAGATGCTTCAGCGCAAGTGTTATTCTTACTATTAGAGCCCAAATTTCTAAAAATATTGCGAAAAACCACAATCTTCTTTTTTAGAGTGAATGTTTGAGGTGTATAGAAGGCATTTATTTCATTTTTAGAAAATTTAATTTTTCACATTTTTCCATGAAAAGTGCCAATACCCCCCCCTTTGGGTTCTAGGTGAAAAGCTCACTCGACACAAATCAAACAAAAATGTTTCCATGGTGTGTATTGTTGTTCATTTTCATCAAATAAACAAAATTAAACCGAGAATAAATCCTGAAAGACAAGAAATGAGCATAAAAGATGCTTCAGCGCAAGTGTTATTGTTACTAAAAGAGCCAAAATTTCTAAAAATTTTGCGAAAAACAACAATCTTCTATTTTAGAGTGAATGTTTGAGGTGTATAGAAGGCATTTATTTCATTTTTAGAAAATTTAATTTTTCTCATTTTTCCATGAAAAGTGCCAATACCCCCCCTTTCGGTTCTAGGTGAAAATCTCACTCGACACAAATCAAACAAAAATGTTTCCATGGTGTGTATTGTGGTTCATTTTCATCAAATAAACAAAAAAACCCAGAATTAATCCTGAAAGACAAGAAATGAGCATAAAAGATGCTTCAGCGCAAGTGTTAATGTTACTAAAAGAGCCCAAATTTCTAAAAATATTGCGAAAAGCAACAATTTTCAGTTTTAGAGTGAATGTTTGAGGTGTATAGAAGGCATTTAATTCATTTTTAGAAAATTTAATTTTTCTCATTTTTCCCTGAAAAGTGCCCCCCCCTTTGGGTTCTAGGTGAAAATCTCATTCGACACATATCAAACAAAAATTTTTCCATGGTGTGTATTGTTCTCATTTTCATCAAATAAACAAAATTAAACCCAGAATAAGTCCTGAAAAACAAGAAATGAGCATAAAAGATGCTTCAGCGCAAGTGTTATTCTTACTATTAGAGCCCAAATTTCTAAAAATATTTCGAAAAACCACAATCTTCTTTTTTAGAGTGAATGTTTGAGGTGTATAGAAGGCATTTATTTCATTTTTAGAAAATTTAATTTTTCACATTTTTCCATGAAAAGTGCCAATACCCCCCCCTTTGGGTTCTAGGTGAAAATCTCACTCGACACAAATGAAACAAAAATGTTTCCATGGTGTGTATTGTTGTTCATTTTCATCAAATAAACAAAATTAAACCCAGAATGAGTCCTGAAAAAGTAGAAATGAGCATAAAAGATGCTTCAGCGCAAGTGTTATTCTTACTATTAGAGCCCAAATTTCTAAAAATATTCCGAAAAACCACAATCTTCTTTTTTAGAGTGAATGTTTGAGGTGTATAGAAGGTATTTATTTCATTTTTAGAAAATTTAATTTTTCACATTTTTCCATGAAAAGGGCCAATACCCCCCCCTTTGGGTTCTAGGTGAAAATCTCACTCGACACAAATCAAACAAAAATGTTTCCATGGTGTGTATTGTGGTTCATTTTCATCAAATAAACACAAAAACCCAGAATTAATCCTGAAAGACAAGAAATGAGCATAAAAGATGCTTCAGCGCAAGTGTTAATGTTACTAAAAGAGCCCAAATTTCTAAAAATATTGCGAAAAGCAACAATTTTCAGTTTTAAAGTGAATGTTTGAGGTGTATAGAAGGCATTTATTTAATTTTTAGAAAATTTAATTTTTCACATTTTTCCATGAAAAGTGGCAATACCCCCCCCTTTGGGTTCTAGGTGAAAATCTCAGTCGACACAAATCAAACAAAAATGTTTCCATGGCGTGTATTGTTGTTCATTTTCATCAAATAAACAAAAAAACCCAGAATTAATCCTGAAAGACAAGAAATGAGCATAAAAGATGCTTCAGCGCAAGTGTTAATGTTACTAAAAGAGCCCAAATTTCTAAAAATATTGCGAAAAGCAACTATTTTCAGTTTTAGAGTGAATGTTTGAGGTGTATAGAAGGCATTTATTTAATTTTTAGAAAATTTAATTTTTCACATTTTTCCATGAAAAGGGCCAATACCCCCCCCTTTGGGTTCTAGGTGAAAATCTCACTCGACAAAAATCAAACAAAAATGTTTCCATGGTGTGTATTGTTGTTCATTTTCATCAAATAAATAAAATAAAACTCAGAATAAATCCTAAAAGACAAGAAATGAGCATAAAAGATGCTTCAGCGCAAGTGTTATTGTTACTAAAAGAGCCAAAATTTCTAAAAATTTTATGAAAAACAACAATCTTCTATTTTAGAGTGAATGTTTGAGGTGTATAGAAGGCATTTACTTCATTTTTAGAAAATTTAATTTTTCTCATTTTTCCATGAAAAGGACCAATACCCCCCCCTTTGGGTTCTAGGTGAAAATCTCACTCGACACAAATCAAACAAAAATGTTTCCATGGTGTGTATTGTTGTTCATTTTCATCAAATAAACAAAAAAAACCCAGAATAAATCCTGAAGGACAAGAAATGAGCATAAAAGATGCTTCAGCGCAAGTGTTAATGTTACTATAAGAGCCATATTTCTAAAAATATTGCTAAAAGCAACAATTTTCATTTTTAGAGTGAATGTTTGAGGTGTATAGAAGGCATTTATTTCATTTTTAGAAAATTTAATTTTTCACATTTTTCCGTGAAAAGTGCCAATACCCCCCCCTTTGGGTTCTAGGTGAAAATCTCACTCGACACAAATCAAACAAAAATGTTTCCATGGTGTGTATTGTTGTTCATTTTCATCAAATAAACAAAAAAACCCAGAGTTAATCCTGAAAGACAAGAAATGAGCATAAAAGATGCTTCAGCGCAAGTGTTAATGTTACTAAAAGAGCCCAAATTTCTAAAAA
Source organism: Hetaerina americana (assembly GCF_022747635.1). NCBI lineage: Eukaryota > Metazoa > Arthropoda > Insecta > Odonata > Calopterygidae > Hetaerina > Hetaerina americana. Next base: position 167,041 of record NW_027286847.1, on the reverse strand, counting down.
TATTGCGAAAAGCAACAATTTTCAGTTTTAGAGTGAATGTTTGAGGTGTATAGAAGGCATTTATTTAATTTTTAGAAAATTTAATTTTTCACATTTTTCCATGAAAAGTGCCAATACCCCCCCCTTTGGGTTCTAGGTGAAAATCTCACTTGACACAAATCAAACAAAAATGTTTCCATGGTGTGTATTGTTGTTCATTTTCAACAAATAAACAAAAAAACCCAGAATTAATCCTGAAAGACAAGAAATGAGCATAAAAGATGCTTCAGCGCAAGTGTTCATGTTACTAAAAGAGCCCAAATTTCTAAAAATATTGCGAAAAGCAACAATTTTCAGTTTTAGAGTGAATGTTTCAGGTGTATAGAAGGGATTAATTACATTTTTAGAAAATTTAATTTTTCACATTTTTCCATGAAAAGTGCCAATACCCCCCCCTTTGGGTTCTAGGTGAAAATCTCACTCGACACAAATCAAACAAAAATGTTTCCATGGTGTGTATTGTTGTTCATTTTCATCAAATAAAAAAAATTAAACCCAGAATAAATCCTGAAAGACAAGAAATGAGCATAAAAGATGCTTCAGCGCAAGTGTTATTCTTACTATAAGAGCCCAAGTTTCTAAAAATATTACGAAAAACCACAATCTTTATTTTAGAGTGAATGTTTGCGGTGTATAGAAGGCATTTATTTCATTTTTAGAAAATTTAATTTTTCTCATTTCTCCATGAAAAGTGCCAAAACCCCCCCCTTTGGGTTCTAGGTGAAAATCTCAATCGACACAAATCAAACAAAAATGTTTCCATGGTGTGTATTGTTGTTCATTTTCATCAAATAAACAAAAAAACCCAGAATTAATCCTGAAAGACAAGAAATGAGCATAAAAGATGCTTCAGCGCAAGTGTTAATGTTACTAAAAGAGCCCAAATTTCTAAAAATATTGCGAAAAGCAGCAATTTTCAGTTTTAGAGTGAATGTTTGAGGTGTATAGAAGGCATTTATTTAATTTTTAGAAAATTTAATTTTTCACATTTTTCCATGAAAAGTGCCAATACCCCCCCTTTCGGTTCTAGGTGAAAATCTCACTCGACACAAATCAAACAAAAATGTTTCCATGGTGTGTATTTTTTGTGGTTTGTGGTTTTTCGCAATATTTTTAGAAATTTGGGCTCTAATAGTAAGAATAACACTTGCGCTGAAGCATCTTTTATGCTCATTTCTTGTTTTTCAGGACTTATTCTGGGTTTAATTTTGTTTATTTGATGAAAATGAACAACAATACACACCATGGAAACATTTTTGTTTGAATTGTTTTGAGTGATATTTTCACCTAGAACCAAAAGGGGGGGGGTATTGGCACTCTTCTTGGAAAAATGTGAAAATTTAAATTTTCTAAAAATGTAATAAATGCCTTCTATACACCTGAAACATTCACTCTAAAACTGAAAATTGTTGCTTTTCGCAATATTTTTAGAAATTTGGGCTCTTTTAGTAACATGAACACTTGCGCTGAATCATCTTTTATGCTCATATCTTATCTTTCAGGATTTATTCTGAGTTTTATTTTGTTTATTTGATGAAAATGAACAAGAAAACACACCATGGAAACATTTTTGTTTGATTTGTGTCGAGTGAGATTTTCACCTAGAACCCAAACGGGGGGGTATTAGCACTTTTCACGGAAAAATGTGAAAAATTAAATTTTCTAAAAATGTAATAAATGCCTTCTATACACCTGAAACATTTACTCTAAAACTGAAAATTGTTGCTTTTCGCAATATTTTTAGAAATTTGGGCTCCTTTAGTAAATTGAACACTTGCGCTGAAGCATCTTAATGCTCATTTCTTGTCTTTCAGGATTTATTCCGGGTTTAATTTTGTTTATTTGATGAAAATGAACAACAATACACACCATGGAAACATTTTTGTTTGATTTGTGTCGAGTGAGATTTTCACCTAGAACCCAAAGGAGGGGGTATTGGCACCTTTCAGGGAAAAATGAGAAAAATTAAATTTTCTAAAAATGAATTAAATGCCTTCTATACACCTCAAACATTCACTCTAAAACAGAAGATTATGGTTTTTCGCAATATTTTTAGAAATTTGGGCTCTTTTAGTAACATTAACACTTTCGCTGAAGCATCTTTTATGCTCATTTCTTGTCCTTCAGGATTTATTCTGGGTTTTTTTTGTTTATTTGATGAAAATGAACAAAAATACACACCATGGAAACATTTACTCTAAAAAACATTTTTGTTTGATTTGTATCGAGTGAGATTTTCACCTAGAACCCAAAGGGGGGGGTATTGGCACTTTTCACGGAAAAATGTGAAAAATTAAATTTTCTAAAAATGAAATAAATGCCTTCTATACACCTCAAACATTCACTCTAAAAATGAAAATTGTTGCTTTTTGCAATATTTTTAGAAATTTGGCTCTTATAGTAACATTAACACTTGCGCTGAAGCATCTTTTATGCTCATTTCTTGTCTTTCAGGATTTATTCTGGGTTTCATTTTGTTTATTTGATGAAAATGAACAACAATACACACCATGGAAACATTTTTGTTTGATTTGTGTCGAGTGAGATTTTCACCTAGAACCCAAAGGGGGGGGTATTAGCACTTTTCACGGAAAAATGTGAAAAATTAAATTTTCTAAAAATGTAATAAATGCCTTCTATACACCTGAAACATTTACTCTAAAACTGAAAATTGTTGCTTTTCGCAATATTTTTAGAAATTTGGGCTCTTTTAGTAAATTGAACACTTGCGCTGAAGCATCTTTTATGCTCATTTCTTGTCTTTCAGGATTTATTCCGGGTTTAATTTTGTTTATTTGATGAAAATGAACAACAATACACACCATGGAAACATTTTTGTTTGATTTGTTTCGAGTGAGATTTTCACCTAGAACCAAAAGGAGGGGGTATTGGCACTTTTCAGGGAAAAATGTGAAAAATTAAATTTTCTAAAAATGAAATAAATGCCTTCTATACACCTCAAACATTCACTCTAAAAATGAAAATTGTTGCTTTTTGCAATATTTTTAGAAATTTGGCTCTTATAGTAACATTAACACTTGCGCTGAAGCATCTTTTATGCTCATTTCTTGTCTTTCAGGATTTATTCTGGGTTTCATTTTGTTTATTTGATGAAAATGAACAACAATACACACCATGGAAACATTTTTGTTTGATTTGTGTCGAGTGAAATTTTCACCTAGAATCCAAAGGTGGGGTATTGTCACTTTTCATGGAAAAATGAGAAAAATTAAATTTTCTAAAAATGAAATAAATGCCTTCTATACACCTCAAACATTCACTCTAAAAATGAAAATTGTTGCTTTTCGCAATATTTTTAGAAATTTGGCTCTTATAGTAACATTAACACTTGCGCTGAAGCATCTTTTTTGCTCATTTCTTGTCTTTCAGGATTTATTCTGGGTTTAATTTTGTTTATTTGATGAAAATGAACAACAATACACACCATGGAAACATTTTTGTTTTATTTGTGTCGAGTGAGATTTTCACCTAGAATCCAAAAGGGGGGTATTGGCACTTTTCATGGAAAAATGAGAAAAATTAAATTTCCTAAAAATGAAATAAATGCCTTCTATACACCTCAAACATTCACTCTAAAATAGAAGATTGTTGTTTTTCGCAAAATTTTTAAAAAATTTGGGCTCTTATAATTAGAATAACACTTGCGCTAAAGCATCTTTTATGCTCTTTTCTTGTCTTTCAGGATTTATTCTGGGTTTAATTTTGTTTATTTGATGAAAATGAACAACAATACACACCATGGAAACATTTTTGTTTGATTTGTGTCGAGTGAGATTTTCACCTAGAACCCAAAGGGGGGGGTATTAGCGCTTTTCACGGAAAAATGTGAAAAATTAAATTTTCTAAAAATGTAATAAATGCCTTCTATACACCTGAAACATTTACTCTAAAACTGAAAATTGTTGCTTTTCGCAATATTTTTAGAAATTTGGGCTCTTTTAGTAAATTGAACACTTGCGCTGAAGCATCTTTCATGCTCATTTCTTGTCTTTCAGGATTTATTCCGGGTTTAATTTTGTTTATTTGATGAAAATGAACAACAATACACACCATGGAAACATTTTTGTTTGATTTGTGTCGAGTGAGATTTTCACCTAGACCCCAAAGGAGGGGGTATTGGCACTTTTCAGGGAAAAATGAGAAAAATTAAATTTTCTAAAAATGAATTAAATGCCTTCTATACACCTCAAACATTCACTCTAAAACAGAAGATTATGGTTTTTCGCAATATTTTTAGAAATTTGGGCTCTTTTAGTAACATTAACACTTTCGCTGAAGCATCTTTTATGCTCATTTCTTGTCCTTCAGGTTTTATTCTGGGTTTTTTTTGTTTATTTGATGAAAATGAACAAAAATATACACCATGGAAACATTTGTGTTTGATTTGTGTCGAGTGAGATTTTCACCTAGAACCGAAAGGGGGGGTATTGGCACTTTTCATGGAAAAATGAGAAAAATTAAATTTTCTAAAAATGAAATAAATGCCTTCTATACACCTCAAACATTCACTCTAAAATAGAAGATTGTTGTTTTTCGCAAAATTTTTAGAAATTTTGGCTCTTTTAGTAACAATAACACTTGCGCTGAAGCATCTTTTATGCTCATTTCTTGTCTTTCTGGATTAATTCTGGGTTTTTTTGTTTATTTGATGAAAATGAACAACAATACACACCATGGAAACATTTTTGTTTGATTTGTGTCGAGTGAGATTTTCACCTAGAACCCAAAGGGGGGGGTATTGGCACTTTTCATGGAAAAATGTGAAAAATTAAATTTTCTAAAAATGAAATAAATGCCTTCTCTACACCTCAAACATTCACTCTAAAAAAGAAGATTGTGGTTTTTCGCAATATTTTTAGAAATTTGGCCTCTAATAGTATGAATAACACTTGCGCTGAAGCATCTTTTATGCTCATTTCTTGTTTTTCAGGACTTATTCTGGGTTAAATTTTGTTTATTTGATGAAAATGAACAACAATACACACCATGGAAACATTTTTGTTTGATTTGTGTCGAGTGAGATTTTCACCTAGAATCCAAAGGGGGGGTATTGGCACTTTTCATGGAAAAATGAGAAAAATTAAATTTTCTAAAAATGAAATAAATGCCTTCTATACACCTCAAACATTCACTCTAAAACAGAAGATTGTGGTTTTCCGCAATATTTTTAGAAATTTGGGCTCTTATAATAAGAATAACACTTGCGCTGAAGCATCTTTTATGCTCATTTCTTGTCTTTCAGGATTTATTCTGGGTTTAATTTTGTTTATTTGATGAAAATGAACAACAATACACACCATGGAAACATTTTTGTTTGATATGTGTCGAGTGAGATTTTCACCTAGAACCCAAAGGGGGGGGTATTTGCACTTTTCAGGGAAAAATGAGAAAAATTAAATTTTCTAAAAATGAATTAAATGCCTTCTATACACCTCAAACATTCACTCTTAAACTGAAAATTGTTGCTTTTCGCAATATTTTTAGAAATTTGGGCTCTTTTAGTAACATTTACACTTGCGCTGAAGCTTCTTTTATGCTCATTTCTTGTCTTTCAGGATTAATTCTGGGTTTTTTTGTTTATTAGATGAAAATGAACAACAATACACACCATGGAAACATTTTTGTTTGATTTGTGTCGAGTGAGATTTTCACCTAGAACCCAAAGGGGGGGGTATTGGCACTTTTCATGGAAAAATGTGAAAAATTAAATTTTCTAAAAATGAAATAAATGCCTTCTATACACCTCAAACATTCACTTTAAAAAAGAAGATTGTGGTTTTTCGCAATATTTTTAGAAATTTGGGCTCTAATAGTAAGAATAACACTTGCGCTGAAGCATCTTTTATGCTCATTTCTTGTTTTTCAGGACTTATTCTGGGTTTAATTTTGTTTATTTGATGAAAATGAACAACAATACACACCATGGAAACATTTTTGTTTGATTTGTGTCGAGTGAGATTTTCACCTAGAACCCAAAGGGGGGGTATTGGCCCTTTTCATGGAAAAATGTGAAAAATTAAATTTTCTAAAAATGAAATAAATGCCTTCTATACACCTCAAACATTCACTCTAAAAAAGAAGATTGTGGTTTTTCGCAATATTTTTAGAAATTTGGGCTCTAATAGTAAGAATAACACTTGCGCTGAAGCATCTTTTATGCTCATTTCTACTTTTTCAGGACTTATTCTGGGTTTAATTTTGTTTATTTGATGAAAATGAACAACAATACACACCATGGAAACATTTTTGTTTGATTTGTGTCGAGTGAGATTTTCACCTAGAACCCAAAGGGGGGGGTATTGGCACTTTTCATGGAAAAATGTGAAAAATTAAATTTTCTAAAAATGAAATAAATGCCTTCTATACACCTCAAACATTCACTCTAAAACAGAAGATTGTGGTTTTTCGCAATATTTTTAGAAATTTGGGCTCTTATAATAAGAATAACACTTGCGCTGAAGCATCTTTTATGCTCATTTCTTGTCTTTCAGGATTTATTCTGGGTTTAATTTTGTTTATTTGATGAAAATGAACAACAATACACACCATGGAAACATTTTTGTTTGATTTGTGTCGAGTGAGATTTTCACCTAGAACCCAAAGGAGGGGGTATTGGCACTTTTCAGGGAAAAATGAGAAAAATTAAATTTTCCAAAAATGAATTAAATGCCTTCTATACACCTCAAACATTCACTCTAAAACAGAAGATTATGGTTTTTCGCAATATTTTTAGAAATTTGGGCTCTTTTAGTAACATTAACACTTTCGCTGAAGCATCTTTTATGCTCATTTCTTGTCCTTCAGGATTAATTCTGGGTTTTTTTTGTTTATTTGATGAAAATGAACAACAATACACACCATGGAAACATTTTTGTTTGATTTGTGTCGAGTGAGATTTTCACCTAGAACCGAAAGGGGGGGTATTGGCACTTTTCATGGAAAAATGAGAAAAATTTAATTTTCTAAAAATGAAATAAATGCCTTCCATACACCTCAAACATTCACTCTAAAATAGAAGATTGTTGTTTTTCGCAAAATTTTTAGAAATTTTGGCTCTTTTAGTAACAATAACACTTGCGCTGAAGCATCTTTTATGCTCATTTCTTGTCTCTTAGGATTTATTCTGAGTTTTATTTTATTTATTTGATGAAAATGAACAACAATACACACCATGGAAACGTTTTTGTTTGATTTGTGTCGACTGAGATTTTCACCTAGAACCCAAAGGGGGGGTATTGGCCCTTTTCATGGAAAAATGTGAAAAATTAAATTTTCTAAAAATTAAATAAATGCCTTCTATACACCTCAAACATTCACTCTAAAACTGAAAATTGTTACTTTTCGCAATATTTTTAGAAATTTGGGCTCTTTTAGTAACATTAACACTTGCGCTGAAGCATCTTTTATGCTCATTTCTTGTCTTTCAGGATTAATTCTGGGTTTTTTTGTTTATTTGATGAAAATGAACAACAATACACACCATGGAAACATTTTTGTTTGATTTGTGTCGAGTGAGATTTTCACGTAGAACCCAAAGGGGGGGTATTGGCACTTTTCATGGAAAAATGTGAAAAATTAAATTTTCTAAAAATGAAATAAATGCCTTCTATACACCTCAAACATTCACTCTAAAAAAGAAGATTATGGTTTTTCGCAATATTTTTAGAAATTTGGGCTCTAATAGTAAGAATAACACTTGCGCTGAAGTATCTTTTATGCTCATTTCTTGTTTTTCAGGACTTATTCTGGGTTTAATTTTGTTTATTTGATGAAAATGAACAACAATACACACCATGGAAACATTTTTGTTTGATTTGTGTCGAGTGAGATTTTCACCTAGAACCCAAAGGGGGGGGGTATTGGCACTTTTCATGGAAAAATGAGAAAAATTAAATTTCCAAAAAATGAAATAAATGCCTTCTATACACCTCAAACATTCACTCTAAAATAGAAGATTGTGTTTTTTCGCAAAATTTTTAGAAATTTTGGCTCTTTTAGTAACATTAACACTTGCGCTGAAGCATCTTTTATGCTCATTTCTTGTCTTTCAGGATTTATTCTGAGTTTTATTTTATTTATTTGATGAAAATAAACAACAATACACACCATGGAAACATTTTTGTTTGATTTGTGTCGACTGAGATTTTCACCTAGAACCCAAAGGGGGGGGTATTGCCACTTTTCATGGAAAAATGTGAAAAATTAAATTTTCTAAAAATTAAATAAATGCCTTCTATACACCTCAAACATTCACTCTAAAACTGAAAGATGTTGCTTTTCGCAATATTTTTAGAAATTTGGGCTCTTTAGTAACATTAACACTTGCGCTGAAGTATCTTTTATGCTCATTTCTTGTCTTTCAGGATTAATTCTGGGTTTTTTTTGTTTATTTGATGAAATGAACCACAATACACACCATGGAAACATTTTTGTTCGATTTGTGTCGAGTGAGATTTTCACCTAGAACCCAAAGGGGGGGTATTGGCCCTTTTCATGGAAAAATGTGAAAAATTAAATTTTCTAAAAATGAAATAAATGCCTTCTATACACCTCAAACATTCACTCTAAAAAAGAAGATTGTGGTTTTTTCGCAATATTTTTAGAAATTTGGGCTCTAATAGTAAGAATAACACTTGCGCTGAAGCATCTTTTATGCTCATTTCTTGTTTTTCAGGACTTATTCTGGGTTTAATTTTGTTTATTTGATGAAAATGAACAACAATACACACCATGGAAACATTTTTGTTTGATTTGTGTCGAGTGAGATTTTCACCTAGAACCCAAAGGGGGGGTATTGGCACTTTTCATGGAAAAATGTGAAAAATTAAATTTTCTAAAAATGAAATAAATTCCTTCTATACACCTCAAACATTCACTCTAAAACAGAAGATTGTGGTTTTTCGCAATATTTTTAGAAATTTGGGCTCTTATAATAAGAATAACACTTGCGCTGAAGAATCTTATATGCTCATTTCTTGTCTTTCAGGATTTATTCTGGGTTTAATTTTGTTTATTTGATGAAAATGAACAACAATACACACCATGGAAACATTTTTGTTTGATTTGTGTCGAGGAGATTTTCACCAAGAACCCAAAGGGGGGGGTATTGGCACTTTTCAGGGAAAAATAAGAAAAATTAAATTTTCAAAAAATGAATTAAATGCCTTCTATACACCTCAAACATTCACTCTAAAATAGAAGATTGTTGTTTTTCGCAAAATTTTTAGAAATTTTGGCTCTTTTAGTAACAATAACACTTGCGCTGAAGCATCTTTTATGCTCATTTCTTGTCTCTCAGGATTTATTCTGAGTTTTATTTTATTTATTTGATGAAAATGAACAACAATACACACCATGGAAACGTTTTTGTTTGATTTGTGTCGACTGAGATTTTCACCTAGAACCCAAAGGGGGGGGGTATTGGCCCTTTTCATGGAAAAATGTGAAAAATTAAATTTTCTAAAAATTAAATAAATGCCTTCTATACACCTCAAACATTCACTCTAAAACGGAAAATTGTTGCTTTTCGCAATATTTTTAGAAATTTGGGCTCTTTTAGTAACATTTACACTTGCGCTGAAGCTTCTTTTATGCTCATTTCTTGTCTTTCAGGATTAATTCTGGGTTTTTTTGTTTATTAGATGAAAATGAACAACAATACACACCATGGAAACATTTTTGTTTGATTTGTGTCGAGTGAGATTTTCACCTAGAACCCAAAGGGGGGGGTATTGGCACTTTTCATGGAAAAATGTGAAAAATTAAATTTTCTAAAAATGAAATAAATGCCTTCTATACACCTCAAACATTCACTTTAAAAAAGAAGATTGTGGTTTTTCGCAATATTTTTAGAAATTTGGGCTCTAATAATAAGAATAACACTTGCGCTGAAGCATCTTTTATGCTCATTTCTTGTTTTTCAGGACTTATTCTGGGTTTAATTTTGTTTATTTGATGAAAATGAACAACAATACACACCATGGAAACATTTTTGTTTGATTTGTGTCGAGTGAGATTTTCACCTAGAACCCAAAGGGGGGGTATTGGCCCTTTTCATGGAAAAATGTGAAAAATTAAATTTTCTAAAAATGAAATAAATGCCTTCTATACACCTCAAACATTCACTCTAAAACAGAAGATTGTGGTTTTTCGCAATATTTTTAGAAATTTGGGCTCTTATAATAAGAATAACACTTGCGCTGAAGCATCTTTTATGCTCATTTCTTGTCTTTCAGGATTTATTCTGGGTTTAATTTTGTTTATTTGATGAAAATGAACAACAATACACACCATGGAAACATTTTTGTTTGATTTGTGTCGAGTGAGATTTTCACCTAGAACCCAAAGGAGGGGGTATTGGCACTTTTCAGGGAAAAATGAGAAAAATTAAATTTTCCAAAAATGAATTAAATGCCTTCTATACACCTCAAACATTCACTCTAAAACAGAAGATTATGGTTTTTCGCAATATTTTTAGAAATTTGGGCTCTTTTAGTAACATTAACACTTTCGCTGAAGCATCTTTTATGCTCATTTCTTGTCCTTCAGGATTTATTCTGGGTTTTTTTTTGTTTATTTGATGAAAATGAACAAAAATACACACCATGGTAACATTTTTGTTTGATTTGTGTCGAGTGAGATTTTCACCTAGAACCGAAAGGGGGGGTATTGGCACTTTTCATGGAAAAATGAGAAAAATTTAATTTTCTAAAAATGAAATAAATGCCTTCCATACACCTCAAACATTCACTCTAAAATAGAAGATTGTTGTTTTTCGCAAAATTTTTAGAAATTTTGGCTCTTTTAGTAACAATAACACTTGCGCTGAAGCATCTTTTATGCTCATTTCTTGTCTCTTAGGATTTATTCTGAGTTTTATTTTATTTATTTGATGAAAATGAACAACAATACACACCATGGAAACGTTTTTGTTTGATTTGTGTCGACTGAGATTTTCACCTAGAACCCAAAGGGGGGGGTATTGGCCCTTTTCATGGAAAAATGTGAAAAATTAAATTTTCTAAAAATTAAATAAATGCCTTCTATACACCTCAAACATTCACTCTAAAACTGAAAATTGTTACTTTTCGCAATATTTTTAGAAATTTGGGCTCTTTTAGTAACATTAACACTTGCGCTGAAGCATCTTTTATGCTCATTTCTTGTCTTTCAGGATTAATTCTGGGTTTTTTTGTTTATTTGATGAAAATGAACAACAATACACACCATGGAAACATTTTTGTTTGATTTGTGTCGAGTGAGATTTTCACCTAGAACCCAAAGGGGGGGTATTGGCACTTTTCATGGAAAAATGTGAAAAATTAAATTTTCTAAAAATGAAATAAATGCCTTCTATACACCTCAAACATTCACTCTAAAAAAGAAGATTATGGTTTTTCGCAATATTTTTAGAAATTTGGGCTCTAATAGTAAGAATAACACTTGCGCTGAAGTATCTTTTATGCTCATTTCTTGTTTTTCAGGACTTATTCTGGGTTTAATTTTGTTTATTTGATGAAAATGAACAACAATACACACCATGGAAACATTTTTGTTTGATTTGTGTCGAGTGAGATTTTCACCTAGAACCCAAAGGGGGGGGTATTGGCACTTTTCATGGAAAAATGAGAAAAATTAAATTTCCTAAAAATGAAATAAATGCCTTCTATACACCTCAAACATTCACTCTAAAATAGAAGATTGTGTTTTTTCGCAAAATTTTTAGAAATTTTGGCTCTTTTAGTAACATTAACACTTGCGCTGAAGCATCTTTTATGCTCATTTCTTGTCTTTCAGGATTTATTCTGAGTTTTATTTTATTTATTTGATGAAAATAAACAACAATACACACCATGGAAACATTTTTGTTTGATTTGTGTCGACTGAGATTTTCACCTAGAACCCAAAGGGGGGGGTATTGCCACTTTTCATGGAAAAATGTGAAAAATTAAATTTTCTAAAAATTAAATAAATGCCTTCTATACACCTCAAACATTCACTCTAAAACTGAAAGATGTTGCTTTTCGCAATATTTTTAGAAATTTGGGCTCTTTTAGTAACATTAACACTTGCGCTGAAGTATCTTTTATGCTCATTTCTTGTCTTTCAGGATTAATTCTGGGTTTTTTTGTTTATTTGATGAAAATGAACCACAATACACACCATGGAAACATTTTTGTTCGATTTGTGTCGAGTGAGATTTTCACCAAGAACCCAAAGGGGGGGTATTGGCCCTTTTCATGGAAAAATGTGAAAAATTAAATTTTCTAAAAATGAAATAAATGCCTTCTATACACCTCAAACATTCACTCTAAAAAAGAAGATTGTGGTTTTTCGCAATATTTTTAGAAATTTGGGCTCTAATAGTAAGAATAACACTTGCGCTGAAGCATCTTTTATGCTCATTTCTTGTTTTTCAGGACTTATTCTGGGTTTAATTTTGTTTATTTGATGAAAATGAAAAACAATACACACCATGGAAACATTTTTGTTTGATTTGTGTCGAGTGAGATTTTCACCTAGAACCCAAAGGGGGGGTATTGGCACTTTTCATGGAAAAATGTGAAAAATTAAATTTTCTAAAAATGAAATAAATGCCTTTTATACACCTCAAACATTCACTCTAAAACAGAAGATTGTGGTTTTTCGCAATATTTTTAGAAATTTGGGCTCTTATAATAAGAATAACACTTGCGCTGAAGAATCTTATATGCTCATTTCTTGTCTTTCAGGATTTATTCTGGGTTTAATTTTGTTTATTTGATGAAAATGAACAACAATACACACCATGGAAACATTTTTGTTTGATTTGTGTCGAGGAGATTTTCACCAAGAACCCAAAGGGGGGGTATTGGCACTTTTCAGGAAAAATAAGAAAAATTAAATTTTCTAAAAATGAATTAAATGCCTTCTATACACCTCAAACATTCACTCTAAAATAGAAGATTGTTGTTTTTCGCAAAATTTTTAGAAATTTTGGCTCTTTTAGTAACAATAACACTTGCGCTGAAGCATCTTTTATGCTCATTTCTTGTCTCTTAGGATTTATTCTGAGTTTTATTTTATTTATTTGATGAAAATGAACAACAATACACACCATGGAAACGTTTTTGTTTGATTTGTGTCGACTGAGATTTTCACCTAGAACCCAAAGGGGGGGGTATTGGCCCTTTTCATGGAAAAATGTGAAAAATTAAATTTTCTAAAAATTAAATAAATGCCTTCTATACACCTCAAACATTCACTCTAAAACTGAAAATTGTTACTTTTCGCAATATTTTTAGAAATTTGGGCTCTTTTAGTAACATTAACACTTGCGCTGAAGCATCTTTTATGCTCATTTCTTGTCTTTCAGGATTAATTCTGGGTTTTTTTTGTTTATTTGATGAAAATGAACAACAATACACACCATGGAAACATTTTTGTTTGATTTGTGTCGAGTGAGATTTTCACCTAGAACCCAAAGGGGGGGTATTGGCACTTTTCATGGAAAAATGTGAAAAATTAAATTTTCTAAAAATGAAATAAATGCCTTCTATACACCTCAAACATTCACTCTAAAAAAGAAGATTATGGTTTTTCGCAATATTTTTAGAAATTTGGGCTCTAATAGTAAGAATAACACTTGCGCTGAAGTATCTTTTATGCTCATTTCTTGTTTTTCAGGACTTATTCTGGGTTTAATTTTGTTTATTTGATGAAAATGAACAACAATACACACCATGGAAACATTTTTGTTTGATTTGTGTCGAGTGAGATTTTCACCTAGAACCCAAAGGGGGGGGTATTGGCACTTTTCATGGAAAAATGAGAAAAATTAAATTTCCTAAAAATGAAATAAATGCCTTCTATACACCTCAAACATTCACTCTAAAATAGAAGATTGTGTTTTTTCGCAAAATTTTTAGAAATTTTGGCTCTTTTAGTAACATTAACACTTGCGCTGAAGCATCTTTTATGCTCATTTCTTGTCTTTCAGGATTTATTCTGAGTTTTATTTTATTTATTTGATGAAAATAAACAACAATACACACCATGGAAACATTTTTGTTTGATTTGTGTCGACTGAGATTTTCACCTAGAACCCAAAGGGGGGGGTATTGCCACTTTTCATGGAAAAATGTGAAAAATTAAATTTTCTAAAAATTAAATAAATGCCTTCTATACACCTCAAACATTCACTCTAAAACTGAAAGATGTTGCTTTTCGCAATATTTTTAGAAATTTGGGCTCTTTTAGTAACATTAACACTTGCGCTGAAGTATCTTTTATGCTCATTTCTTGTCTTTCAGGATTAATTCTGGGTTTTTTGTTTATTTGATGAAAATGAACCACAATACACACCATGGAAACATTTTTGTTCGATTTGTGTCGAGTGAGATTTTCACCTAGAACCCAAAGGGGGGTATTGGCCCTTTTCATGGAAAAATGTGAAAAATTAAATTTTCTAAAAATGAAATAAATGCCTTCTATACACCTCAAACATTCACTCTAAAAAAGAAGATTGTGGTTTTTCGCAATATTTTTAGAAATTTGGGCTCTAATAGTAAGAATAACACTTGCGCTGAAGCATCTTTTATGCTCATTTCTTGTTTTTCAGGACTTATTCTGGGTTTAATTTTGTTTATTTGATGAAAATGAACAACAATACACACCATGGAAACATTTTTGTTTGATTTGTGTCGAGTGAGATTTTCACCTAGAACCCAAAGGGGGGGTATTGGCACTTTTCATGGAAAAATGTGAAAAATTAAATTTTCTAAAAATGAAATAAATGCCTTTTATACACCTCAAACATTCACTCTAAAACAGAAGATTGTGGTTTTTCGCAATATTTTTAGAAATTTGGGCTCTTATAATAAGAATAACACTTGCGCTGAAGAATCTTATATGCTCATTTCTTGTCTTTCAGGATTTATTCTGGGTTTAATTTTGTTTATTTGATGAAAATGAACAACAATACACACCATGGAAACATTTTTGTTTGATTTTGTGTCGAGGAGATTTTCACCAAGAACCCAAAGGGGGGTATTGGCACTTTTCAGGGAAAAATAAGAAAAATTAAATTTTCTAAAAATGAATTAAATGCCTTCTATACACCTCAAACATTCACTCTAAAATAGAAGATTGTTGTTTTTCGCAAAATTTTTAGAAATTTTGCTCTTTTAGTAACAATAACACTTGCGCTGAAGCATCTTTTATGCTCATTTCTACTTTTTCAGGACTTATTCTGGGTTTAATTTTGTTTATTTGATGAAAATGAACAACAATACACACCATGGAAACATTTTTGTTTGATTTGTGTCGAGTGAGATTTTCACCTAGAACCAAAGGGGGGGTATTGGCACTTTTCATGGAAAAAGTGATAAATTAAATTTTCTAAAAATGAAATAAATGCCTTCTATACACCTCAAACATTCACTCTAAAAAAGAAGATTATGGTTTTTCGCAATATTTTTAGAAATTTGGGCTCTAATAGTAAGAATAACACTTGCGCTGAAGTATCTTTTATGCTCATTTCTTGTTTTTCAGGACTTATTCTGGGTTTAATTTTGTTTATTTGATGAAAATGAACAACAATACACACCATGGAAACATTTTGTTTGATTTGTGTCGAGTGAGATTTTCACCTAGAACCCAAAGGGGGGGGTATTGGCACTTTTCATGGAAAAATGAGAAAAATTAAATTTCCTAAAAATGAAATAAATGCCTTCTATACACCTCAAACATTCACTCTAAAATAGAAGATTGTGTTTTTTCGCAAAATTTTAGAAATTTTGGCTCTTTTAGTAACATTAACACTTGCGCTGAAGCATCTTTTATGCTCATTTCTTGTCTTTCAGGATTTATTCTGAGTTCTTATTTTATTTATTTGATGAAAATAAACAACAATACACACCATGGAAACATTTTTGTTTGATTTGTGTCGACTGAGATTTTCACCTAGAACCCAAAGGGGGGGGTATTGCACTTTTCATGGAAAAATGTGAAAAATTAAATTTTCTAAAAATTAAATAAATGCCTTCTATACACCTCAAACATTCACTCTAAAACTGAAGATGTTGCTTATTCGCAATATTTTTAGAAATTTGGGCTCTTTTAGTAACATTAACACTTGCGCTGAAGTATCTTTTATGCTCATTTCTTGTCTTTCAGGATTAATTCTGGGTTTTTTTGTTTATTTGATGAAAATGAACCACAATACACACCATGGAAACATTTTTGTTCGATTTGTGTCGAGTGAGATTTTCACCTAGAACCCAAAGGGGGGGTATTGGCCCTTTTCATGGAAAAATGTGAAAAATTAAATTTTCTAAAAATGAAATAAATGCCTTCTATACACTCAAACATTCACTCTAAAAAAGAAGATTGTGGTTTTTTCGCAATATTTTTAGAAATTTGGGCTCTAATAGTAAGAATAACACTTGCGCTGAAGCATCTTTTATGCTCATTTCTTGTTTTTCAGGACTTATTCTGGGTTTAATTTTGTTTATTTGATGAAAATGAACAACAATACACACCATGGAAACATTTTTGTTTGATTTGTGTCGAGTGAGATTTTCACCTAGAACCCAAAGGGGGGGTATTGGCACTTTTCATGGAAAAATGTGAAAAATTAAATTTTCTAAAATGAAATAAATGCCTTCTATACACCTCAAACATTCACTATAAAACAGAAGATTGTGGTTTTTTCGCAATATTTTTAGAAATTTGGGCTCTTATAATAAGAATAACACTTGCGCTGAAGAATCTTATATGCTCATTTCTTGTCTTTCAGGATTTATTCTGGGTTAATTTTGTTTATTTGATGAAAATGAACAACAATACACACCATGGAAACATTTTTGTTTGATTTGTGTCGAGGAGATTTTCACCAAGAACCCAAAGGGGGGGTATTGGCACTTTTCAGGGAAAAATAAGAAAAATTAAATTTCTAAAAATGAATTAAATGCCTTCTATACACCTCAAACATTCACTCTAAAATAGAAGATTGTTGTTTTTCGCAAAATTTTTAGAAATTTTGGCTCTTTTAGTAACAATAACACTTGCGCTGAAGCATCTTTTATGCTCATTTCTTGTCTCTCAGGATTTATTCTGAGTTTTATTTTATTTATTTGATGAAAATGAACAACAATACACACCATGGAAACGTTTTTGTTTGATTTGTGTCGACTGAGATTTTCACCTAGAACCCA
Source organism: Hetaerina americana (assembly GCF_022747635.1). NCBI lineage: Eukaryota > Metazoa > Arthropoda > Insecta > Odonata > Calopterygidae > Hetaerina > Hetaerina americana. Next base: position 149,786 of record NW_027286847.1, on the reverse strand, counting down.
AAGGGGGGGGGGTATTGGCCCTTTTCATGGAAAAATGTGAAAAATTAAATTTTCTAAAAATTAAATAAATGCCTTCTATACACCTCAAACATCACTCTAAAACGGAAAATTGTTGCTTTTCGCAATATTTTTAGAAATTTGGGCTCTTTTAGTAACATTAACACTTGCGCTGAAGCATCTTTTATGCTCATTTCTTGTCTTTCAGGATTAATTCTGGGTTTTTTTGTTTATTTGATGAAAATGAACAACAATACACACCATGGAAACATTTTTGTTTGATTTGTGTCGAGTGAGATTTTCACCTAGAACCCAAAGGGGGGGGTATTGGCACTTTTCATGGAAAAATGTGAAAAATTAAATTTTCTAAAAATGAAATAAATGCCTTCTATACACCTCAAACATTCACTCTAAAAAAGAAGATTATGGTTTTTCGCTATATTTTTAGAAATTTGGGCTCTAATAGTAAGAATAACACTTGCGCTGAAGTATCTTTTATGCTCATTTCTTGTTTTTCAGGACTTATTCTGGGTTTAATTTTGTTTATTTGATGAAAATGAACAACAATACACACCATGGAAACATTTTTTGTTTGATTTGTGTCGAGTGAGATTTTCACCTAGAACCAAAGGGGGGGGTATTGGCACTTTTCATGGAAAAATGAGAAAAATTAAATTTCCTAAAAATGAAATAAATGCCTTCTATACACCTCAAAAATTCACTCTAAAATAGAAGATTGTGTTTTTTCGCAAAATTTTTAGAAATTTTGGCTCTTTTAGTAACATTAACACTTGCGCTGAAGCATCTTTTATGCTCATTTCTTGTCTTTCAGGATTTATTCTGAGTTTTATTTTATTTATTTGATGAAAATGAACAACAATACACACCATGGAAACATTTTTGTTTGATTTGTGTCGAGTGAGATTTTCACCTAGAACCCAAAGGGGGGTATTGGCACTTTTCATGGAAAAATGTGAAAAATTAAATTTCTAAAAATGAAATAAATGCCTTCTATACACCTCAAACATTCACTCTAAAACAGAAGATTGTGGTTTTTCGCATATTTTTAGAAATTTGGGCTCTTATAATAAGAATAACACTTGCGCTGAAGAATCTTATATGCTCATTTCTTGTCTTTCAGGATTTATTCTGGGTTTAATTTTGTTTATTTGATGAAAATGAACAACAATACACACCATGGAAACATTTTTGTTTGATTTGTGTCGAGGAGATTTTCACCAAGAACCCAAAGGGGGGGGTATTGGCACTTTTCAGGGAAAAATAAGAAAAATTAAATTTTCTAAAAATGAATTAAATGCCTTCTATACACCTCAAACATTCACTCTAAAATAGAAGATTGTTGTTTTTCGCAAAATTTTTAGAAATTTTGGCTCTTTTAGTAACAATAACACTTGCGCTGAAGCATCTTTTATGCTCATTTCTTGTCTCTCAGGATTTATTCTGAGTTTTATTTTATTTATTTGATGAAAATGAACAACAATACACACATGGAAACGTTTTTGTTTGATTTGTGTCGACTGAGATTTTCACCTAGAACCCAAAGGGGGGGGGGTATTGGCCCTTTTCATGGAAAAATGTGAAAAATTAAATTTTCTAAAATTAAATAAATGCCTTCTATACACCTCAAACATTCACTCTAAAACGGAAAATTGTTGCTTTTCGCAATATTTTTAGAAATTTGGGCTCTTTTAGTAACATTAACACTTGCGCTGAAGCATCTTTTATGCTCATTTCTTGTCTTTCAGGATTAATTCTGGGTTTTTTTGTTTATTTGATGAAAATGAACAACAATACACACCATGGAAACATTTTTGTTTGATTTGTGTCGAGTGAGATTTTCACCTAGAACCCAAAGGGGGGGGTATTGGCACTTTTCATGGAAAAATGTGAAAAATTAAATTTTCTAAAAATGAAATAAATGCCTTCTATACACCTCAAACATTCACTCTAAAAAAGAAGATTATGGTTTTTCGCAATATTTTTAGAAATTTGGGCTCTAATAGTAAGAATAACACTTGCGCTGAAGTATCTTTTATGCTCATTTCTTGTTTTTCAGGACTTATTCTGGGTTTAATTTTGTTTATTTGATGAAAATGAACAACAATACACACCATGGAAACATTTTTGTTTGATTTGTGTCGAGTGAGATTTTCACCTAGAACCCAAAGGGGGGGGTATTGGCACTTTTCATGGAAAAATGAGAAAAATTAAATTTCCTAAAAATGAAATAAATGCCTTCTATACACCTCAAAAATTCACTCTAAAATAGAAGATTGTGTTTTTTCGCAAAATTTTTAAAAATTTTGGCTCTTTTAGTAACATTAACACTTGCGCTGAAGCATCTTTTATGCTCATTTCTTGTCTTTCAGGATTTATTCTGAGTTTTATTTTATTTATTTGATGAAAATGAACAACAATACACACCATGGAAACATTTTTGTTTGATTTGTGTCGACTGAGATTTTCACCTAGAACCCAAAGGGGGGGTATTGGCCCTTTTCATGGAAAAATGTGAAAAATTAAATTTTCTAAAAATGAAATAAATGCCTTCTATACACCTCAAACATTCACTCTAAAAAAGAAGATTGTGGTTTTTCGCAATATTTTTAGAAATTTGGGCTCTAATAGTAAGAATAACACTTGCGCTGAAGCATCTTTTATGCTAATTTCTTGTCTTTCAGGATTTATTCTGGGTTTAATTTTGTTTATTTGATGAAAATGAACAACAATACACACCATGGAAACATTTTAATTTGATTTGTGCCGAGTGACATTTTCACCTAGAACCCAAAGGGGGGGGTATTGGCACTTTTCATGGAAAAATGTGAAAAATTAAATTTTCTAAAAATGAAATAAATGCCTTCTATACACCTCAAACATTCACTCCAAAAAAGAAGATTGTGGTTTTTCGCAATATTTTTAGAAATTTGGGCTCTTATAGTAAGAATAACACTTGCGCTGAAGCATCTTTTATGCTCATTTCTTGTTTTTCAGGATTTATTCTGGGTTTAATTTTGTTTATTTGATGAAAATGAAGAACAATACACACCATGGAAACATTTTTGTTTGATTTGTGTGGAGTGAAATTTTCACCTAGAACCCAAAGGGGGGGTTATTGGCACTTTTCATGGAAAAATGTGAAAAATTAAATTTTCTAAAAATGAAATAAATGCCTTCTATACACCTCAAACATTCGCTCTAAAAATGAAAATTGTTGCTTTTCGCAATATTTTTAGAAATTTGGCTTTTATAGTAACATTAACACTTGCGCTGAAGCATCTTTTATGCTCATTTCTTGTCTTTCAGGATTTATTCTGGGTTTAATTTTGTTTTTTTGATGAAAATGAACAACAATACACACCATGGAAACATTTTTGTTTGATTTGTGTCGAGTGAGTTTTTCACCTAGAACCCAAAGGGGGGGGTATTGGCACTTTTCATGGAAAAATGTGAAAAATTAAATTTTCTAAAAATGAAATAAATGCCTTCTATACACCTCAAACATTCACTCTAAAAATGAAGATTGTGGTTTTTCGCAATATTTTTAGAAATTTGGGCTCTAATAGTAAGAATAACACTTGCGCTGAAGCATCTTTTATGCTCATTTCTTGTTTTTCAGGACTTATTCTGGGTTTAATTTTGTTTATTTGATGAAAATGAACAACAATACACACCATGGAAACATTTTTGTTTGATTTGTGTCGAGTGAGATTTTCACCTAGAACCCAAAGGGGGGGTATTGGCACTTTTCATGGAAAAATGTGAAAAATTAAATTTTCTAAAAATGAAATAAATGCCTTCTATACACCTCAAACATTCACTCTAAAACAGAAGATTGTGGTTTTTCGCAATATTTTTAGAAATTTGGGCTCTTATAATAAGAATAACACTTGCGCTGAAGAATCTTATATGCTCATTTCTTGTCTTTCAGGATTTATTCTGGGTTTAATTTTGTTTATTTGATGAAAATGAACAACAATACACACCATGGAAACATTTTTGTTTGATTTGTGTCGAGGAGATTTTCACCTAGAACCCAAAGGGGGGGGGTATTGGCACTTTTCATGGAAAAATGTGGAAAATTAAATTTTCTAAAAATGAAATAAATGCCTTCTATACACCTCAAACATTCACTCTAAAAAAGAAGATTGTGGTTTTTCGCAATATTTTTAGAAATTTGGGCTCTAATAGTAAGAATAACACTTGCGCTGAAGCATCTTTTATGCTCATTTCTTGTTTTTCAGGACTTATTCTGGGTTTAATTTTGTTTATTTGATGAAAATGAGCAACATTACACACCATGGAAAAATTTTTGTTTGATTTGTGTCGAATGAGATTTTCACCTAGAACCCAAAGGGGGGGGTATTGGCACTTTTCATGGAGAAATGAGAAAAATTAAATTTTCTAAACAAGAAATAAATGCCTTCTATACACCGCAAACATTCACTCTTAAATAAAGATTGTGGTTTTTCGCAATATTTTTAGAAATTTGGGCTCTTATAATAAGAATAACACTTGCGCTGAAGCATCTTTTATGCGCATTTCTTGTCTTTCAGGATTTATTCTGGGTTTAATTTTGTTTATTTGATGAAAATGAACAACAATACACACCATGGAATCATTTTTGTTTGAATTGTGTCGAGTGAGATTTTCACCTTGAACCCAAAGGGGGGGGGTATTGTCACTTTTCATGGAAAAATGAGAAATATTAAATTTTCTAAAAATGAAATAAATGCCTTCTATACACCTCAAACATTCGCTCTAAAAATGAAAATTGTTGCTTTTCGCAATATTTTTAGAAATTTGGCTCTTATAGTAACATTAACACTTGCGCTGAAGCATCTTTTATGCTCATTTCTTGTCTTTCAGGATTTATTCTGGGTTTAATTTTGTTTATTTGATGAAAATGAACAACAATACACACCATGGAAACATTTTTGTTTTATTTGTGTCGAGTGAGATTTTCACCTAGAATTCAAAAGGGGGGTATTGGCACTTTTCATGGAAAAATGAGAAAAATTAAATTTCCTAAAAATGAAATAAATGCCTTCTATACACCTCAAACATTCACTCTAAAATAGAAGATTGTTGTTTTTCGCAAAATTTTTAGAAATTTGGGCTCTTAAAATAAGAATAACACTTGCGCTAAAGCATCTTTTATGCTCATTTCTTGTCTTTCAGGATTTATTCTGGGTTTAATTTTGTTTATTTGATGAAAATGAACAACAATACACACCATGGAAACATTTTTGTTTGATTTGTGTCGAGTGAGATTTTCACCTAGAACCCAAAGGGGGGGGTATTGGCACTTTTCATGGAAAAATAAGAAGAATTAAATTTTCTAAAAATGAAATAAATGCCTTCTATACACCTCAAACATTCACTCTAAAACAGAAGATTGTGGTTTTTCGCAATATTTTTAGAAATTTGGGCTCTTATAGTAAGAATAACACTTGCGCTGAAGCATCTTTTATGCTCATTTCTAGTCTTTAAGGATTTATTCTGGGTTTAATTTTGTTTATTTGATGGAAATGAACAACAATACACACCATGGAAACAATTTTGTTTGATTTGTGTCGAGTGAGATTTTCACTTAGAACCCAAAGGGGGGGGTATTGGCACTTTTCATGGAAAAATGTGAAGAATTAAATTTTCTAAAAATGAAATAAATGCCTTCTATACACCTCAAACATTCACTCTAAAAAAGAAGATTGTGGTTTTTCGCAATATTTTTAGAAATTTGGGCTCTAGAAGTAAGAATAACACTTGCGCTGAAGCATCTTTTATGCTCATTTCTTGTTTTTCAGGACTTATTCTGGGTTTAATTTTGTTTATTTGATGAAAATGAACAACAATACACACCATGGAAACATATTTGTTTGATTTGTGTCGAGTGAGATTTTCACCTAGAATCCAAAGGGGGGGTTTTGGCACTTTTCATGGAAAAATGAGAAAAATTAAATTTCCTAAAAATGAAATAAATGCCTTCTATACACCTCAAACATTCACTCTAAAATAGAAGATTGTTGTTTTTCGCAAAATTTTTAGAAATTTGGGCTCTTATAATAAGAATAACACTTGCGCTAAAGCATCTTTTATGCTCATTTCTTGTCTTTCAGGATTTATTCTGGGTTTAATTTTGTTTATTTGATGAAAATGAACAACAATACACACCATGGAAACATTTTTGTTTGATTTGTGTCGAGTGAGATTTTCACCTAGAACCCAAAGGGGGGGGGGGTATTGGCACTTTTCATGGAAAAATGTGAAGAATTAAATTTTCTAAAAATGAAATAAATGCCTTCTATACACCTCAAACATTCACTCTAAAAAAGAAGATTGTGGTTTTTCGCAATATTTTTAGAAATTTGGGCTCTAGAAGTAAGAATAACACTTGCGCTGAAGCATCTTTTATGCTCATTTCTAGTCTTTAAGGATTTATTCTGGGTTTAATTTTGTTTATTTGATGAAAATGAACAACAATACACACCATGGAAACAATTTTGTTTGATTTGTGTCGAGTGAGATTTTCACCTAGAACCCAAAGGGGGGGGTATTGCCACTTTTCATGGAAAAATGTGAAAAATTAAATTTTCTAAAAATGAAATAAATGCCTTCTATACACCTCAAACATTCACTCTAAAACAGAAGATTGTGGTTTTTCGCAATATTTTTAGAAATTTGGGCTCTTATAATAAGAATAACACTTGCGCTGAAGAATCTTATATGCTCATTTCTTGTCTTTCAGGATTTATTCTGGGTTTAATTTTGTTTATTTGATGAAAATGAACAACAATACACACCATGGAAACATTTTTGTTTGATTTGTGTCGAGGAGATTTTCACCTAGAACCCAAAGGGGGGGGGTATTGGCACTTTTCATGGAAAAATGTGGAAAATTAAATTTTCTAAAAATGAAATAAATGCCTTTTATACACCTCAAACATTCACTCTAAAAAAGAAGATTGTGGTTTTTCGCAATATTTTTAGAAATTTGGGCTCTAATAGTAAGAATAACACTTGCGCTGAAGCATCTTTTATGCTCATTTCTTGTTTTTCAGGACTTATTCTGGGTTTAATTTTGTTTATTTGATGAAAATGAGCAACATTACACACCATGGAAAAATTTTTGTTTGATTTGTGTCGAATGAGATTTTCACCTAGAACCCAAAGGGGGGGGTATTGGCACTTTTCATGGAGAAATGAGAAAAATTAAATTTTCTAAACAAGAAATAAATGCCTTCTATACACCGCAAACATTCACTCTTAAATAAAGATTGTGGTTTTTCGCAATATTTTTAGAAATTTGGGCTCTTATAATAAGAATAACACTTGCGCTGAAGCATCTTTTATGCGCATTTCTTGTCTTTCAGGATTTATTCTGGGTTTAATTTTGTTTATTTGATGAAAATGAACAACAATACACACCATGGAATCATTTTTGTTTGAATTGTGTCGAGTGAGATTTTCACCTAGAACCCAAAGGGGGGGGGTATTGTCACTTTTCATGGAAAAATTAGAAATATTAAATTTTCTAAAAATGAAATAAATGCCTTCTATACACCTCAAACATTCGCTCTAAAAATGAAAATTGTTGCTTTTCGCAATATTTTTAGAAATTTGGCTCTTATAGTAACATTAACACTTGCGCTGAAGCATCTTTTATGCTCATTTCTTGTCTTTCAGGATTTATTCTGGGTTTAATTTTGTTTATTTGATGAAAATGAACAACAATACACACCATGGAAACATTTTTGTTTTATTTGTGTCGAGTGAGATTTTCACCTAGAATCCAAAAGGGGGTTATTGGCACTTTTCATGGAAAAATGAGAAAAATTAAATTTCCTAAAAATGAAATAAATGCCTTCTATACACCTCAAACATTCACTCTAAAATAGAAGATTGTTGTTTTTCGCAAAATTTTTAGAAATTTGGGCTCTTAAAATAAGAATAACACTTGCGCTAAAGCATCTTTTATGCTCATTTCTTGTCTTTCAGGATTTATTCTGGGTTTAATTTTGTTTATTTGATGAAAATGAACAACAATACACACCATGGAAACATTTTTGTTTGATTTGTGTCGAGTGAGATTTTCACCAAGAACCCAAAGGGGGGGGTATTGGCACTTTTCATGGAAAAATATGAAGAATTAAATTTTCTAAAAATGAAATAAATGCCTTCTATACACCTCAAACATTCACTCTAAAACAGAAGATTGTGGTTTTTCGCAATATTTTTAGAAATTTGGGCTCTTATAGTAAGAATAACACTTGCGCTGAAGCATCTTTTATGCTCATTTCTAGTCTTTAAGGATTTATTCTGGGTTTAATTTTGTTTATTTGATGGAAATGAACAACAATACACACCATGGAAACAATTTTGTTTGATTTGTGTCGAGTGAGATTTTCACTTAGAACCCAAAGGGGGGGGTATTGGCACTTTTCATGGAAAAATGTGAAGAATTAAATTTTCTAAAAATGAAATAAATGCCTTCTATACACCTCAAACATTCACTCTAAAAAAGAAGATTGTGGTTTTTCGCAATATTTTTAGAAATTTGGGCTCTAGAAGTAAGAATAACACTTGCGCTGAAGCATCTTTTATGCTCATTTCTTGTTTTTCAGGACTTATTCTGGGTTTAATTTTGTTTATTTGATGAAAATGAACAACAATACACACCATGGAAACATATTTGTTTGATTTGTGTCGAGTGAGATTTTCACCTAGAATCCAAAGGGGGGGTTTTGGCACTTTTCATGGAAAAATGAGAAAAATTAAATTTCCTAAAAATGAAATAAATGCCTTCTATACACCTCAAACATTCACTCTAAAATAGAAGATTGTTGTTTTTCGCAAAATTTTTAGAAATTTGGGCTCTTATAATAAGAATAACACTTGCGCTAAAGCATCTTTTATGCTAATTTCTTGTCTTTCAGGATTTATTCTGGGTTTAATTTTGTTTATTTGATGAAAATGAACAACAATACACACCATGGAAACATTTTTGTTTGATTTGTGTCGAGTGAGATTTTCACCTAGAACCCAAAGGGGGGGGGTATTGGCACTTTTCATGGAAAAATGTGAAGAATTAAATTTTCTAAAAATGAAATAAATGCCTTCTATACACCTCAAACATTCACTCTAAAACAGAAGATTGTGGTTTTTCGCAATATTTTTAGAAATTTGGGCTCTTATAGTAAGAATAACACTTGCGCTGAAGCATCTTTTATGCTCATTTCTAGTCTTTAAGGATTTATTCTGGATTAATTTTGTTTATTTGATGAAAATGAACAACAATACACACCATGGAAACAATTTTGTTTGATTTGTGTCGAGTGAGATTTTCACCTAGAACCCAAAGGGGGGGGTATTGGCACTTTTCATGGAAAAATGTGAAGAATTAAATTTTCTAAAAATGAAATAAATGCCTTCTATACACCTCAAACATTCACTCTAAAAAAGAAGATTGTGGTTTTTCGCAATATTTTTAGAAATTTGGGCTCTAATAGTAAGAATAACACTTGCGCTGAAGCATCTTTTATGCTCATTTCTTGTTTTTCAGGACTTATTCTGGGTTTAATTTTGTTTATTTGATGAAAATGAACAACAATACACACCATGGAAACATTTTTGTTTGATTTGTGTCGACTGAGATTTTCACCTAGAACCCAAAGGGGGGGGTATTGCCACTTTTCATGGAAAAATGTGAAAAATTAAATTTTCTAAAAATTAAATAAATGCCTTCTATACACCTTAAACATTCACTCTAAAACTGAAAATTGTTGCTTTTCGCAATATTTTTAGAAATTTGGGCTCTTTTAGTAACATTAACACTTGCGCTGAAGCATCTTTTATGCTCATTTCTTGTCTTTCAGGATTTATTCTGGGTTTCATTTTGTTTATTTGATGAAAATGAACAACAATTGACACCATTGAAACATTTTTGTTTGATTTGTGTCGAGTGAAATTTTCACCTAGAATCCAAAGGGGGGGTATTGTCACTTTTCATGGAAAAATGAGAAAAATTAAATTTTCTAAAAATGAAATAAATGCCTTCTATACACCTCAAACATTCACTCCAAAAAAGAAGATTGTGGTTTTTCGCAATATTTTTATAAATTTGGGCTCTAATAGTAAGAATAACACTTGCGCTGAAGCATCTTTTATGCTCATTTCTACTTTTTCAGGACTTATTCTGGGTTTAATTTTGTTTATTTGATGAAAATGAACAACAATACACACCATGGAAACATTTTTGTTTGATTTGTGTCGAGTGAGATTTTCACCTAGAACCCAAAGGGGGGGGTATTGGCACTTTTCATGGAAAAATGTGAAAAATTAAATTTTCTAAAAATGAAATAAATGCCTTCTATACACCTCAAACATTCACTCTAAAACTGAAAATTGTTGCTTTTCGCATTATTTTTAGAAATTTGGGCTCTTTTAGTAACATTAACACTTGCGCTGAAGCATCTTTTATGCTCATTTCTTGTCTTTCAGGACTTATTCTGGGTTTAATTTTGTTTATTTGATGAAAATGAACAACAATACACACCATGGAAACATTTTTGTTTGATTTGTGGTGAGTGAGATTTTTACCTAGACCCGAAAGGGGGGGTATTGGCACTTTTCATGGAAAAATGAGAAAAATTAAATTTTCTAAAAATGAAATAAATGCCTTCTATACACCTCAAACATTCACTCCAAAAAAGAAGATTGTGGTTTTTCGTAATATTTTTAGAAATTTGGGCTCTTATAGTAAGAATAACACTTGCGCTGAAGCATCTTTTATGCTCATTTCTTGTTTTTCAGGATTTATTCTGGGTTTAATTTTGTTTATTTGATGAAAATGAACAACAATACACACCATGGAAACATTTTTGTTTGATTTGTGTCGAGTGAGATTTTCACCTAGAACCCAAAGGGGGGGTATTGGCACTTTTCATGGAAAAATCTGAAAAATTAAATTTTCTAAAAATGAAATAAATGCCTTCTATACACCTCAAACATTCACTCTAAAAAAGAAGATTGTGGTTTTTCGCAATATTTTTAGAAATTTGGGCTCTAATAGTAAGAATAACACTTTCGCTGAAGCATCTTTTATGCTCATTTCTTGTCCTTCAGGATTTATTCTGGGTTTTTTTTGTTTATTTAATGAAAATGAACAAAATAACACACCATGGAAACATTTTTGTTTGATTTGTGTCGAGTGAGATTTTTACCTAGACCCGAAAGGGGGGGGGTATTGGCACTTTTCATGGAAAAATGTGAAAAATTAAATTTTCTAAAAATGAAATAAATGCCTTCTATACACCTCAAACATTCACTCCAAAAAAGAAGATTGTGGTTTTTCGCAATATTTTTAGAAATTTGGGCTCTAATAGTAAGAATAACACTTGCGCTGAAGCATCTTTTATGCTCATTTCTTGTTTTTCAGGACTTATTCTGGGTTTAATTTTGTTTATTTGATGAAAATGAGCAACAATACACACCATGGAAAAATTTTTGTTTGATTTGTGTCGAATGAGATTTTCACCTAGAACCCAAAGGGGGGGGTATTGGCACTTTTCATGGAGAAATGTGAAAAATTAAATTTTCTAAAAATGAAATAAATGCCTTCTATACACCGCAAACATTCACTCTTAAATAAAGATTGTGGTTTTTCGCAATATTTTTAGAAATTTGGGCTCTTATAATAAGAATAACACTTGCGCTGAAGCATCTTTTATGCGCATTTCTTGTCTTTCAGGATTTATTCTCGGTTTAATTTTGTTTATTTGATGAAAATGAACAACAATACACACCATGGAATCATTTTTGTTTGAATTGTGTCGAGTGAGATTTTCACCTAGAACCCAAAGGGGGGGTATTGGCACTTTTCATGGAAAAATGTGAAAAATTAAATTTTCTAAAAATGAAATAAATGCCTTCTATACACCTCAAACATTCACTCTAAAAAAGAAGATTGTGGTTTTTCGCAATATTTTTAGAAATTTGGGCTCTAATAGTAAGAATAACACTTGCGCTGAAGCATCTTTTATGCTCATTTCTTGTTTTTCAGGACTTATTCTGGGTTTAATTTTGTTTATTTGATGAAAATGAGCAACAATACACACCATGGAAAAATTTTTGTTTGATTTGTGTCGACTGAGATTTTCACCTAGAACCCAAAGGGGGGGGTATTGGCACTTTTCATGGAAAAATGTGAAAAATTAAATTTTCTAAAAATGAAATAAATGCCTTCTATACACCGCAAACATTCACTCTTAAATAAAGATTGTGGTTTTTCGCAATATTTTTAGAAATTTGGGCTCTTATAATAAGAATAACACTTTCGCTGAAGCATCTTTTATGCTCATTTCTTGTCCTTTAGGATTTATTCTGGGTTTTTTTGTTTATTTAATGAAAATGAACAAAAATACACACCATGGAAACATTTTTGTTTGATTTGTGTCGAGTGAGATTTTTACCTAGACCCGAAAGGGGGTGTATTGGCACTTTTCATGGAAAAATGAGAAAAATTAAATTTTCTAAAAATGAAATAAATGCCTTCTCTACACCTCAAACATTCACTCCAAAAAAGAAGATTGTGGTTTTTCGTAATATTTTTAGAAATTTGGGCTCTTATGGTAAGAATAACACTTGCGCTGAAGCATCTCTAATGCTCATTTCTTGTTTTTCAGGATTTATTCTGGGTTTAATTTTGTTTATTTGATGAAAATGAACAACAATACACACCTAGGAAACATTTTTGTTTGACTTGTGTCGAGTGAGATTTTCACCTAGAACCCAAAGGGGGGGGTATTGGCACTTTTCATGGAAAAATCTGAAAAATTAAATTTTCTAAAAATTAAATAAATGCCTTCTATACACCTCAAACATTCACTCCAAAAAAGAAGATTGTGGTTTTTCGTAATATTTTTAGAAATTTGGGCTCTTTTAGTAACATTAACACTTGCGCTGAAGCATCTTTTATGCTCATTTCTTGTCTTTCAGGATTAATTCTGGGTTTTTTTGTTTATTTGATGAAAATGAACCACAATACACACCATGGAAACATTTTTGTTTGATTTGTGTCGAGTGAGATTTTCACCTAGAACCCAAAGGGGGGGGTATTGGCCCTTTTCATGGAAAAATGTGACAAATTAAATTTTTTAAATATGAAATAAATGCCTTCTATACACCTCAAACATTCACTCTAAAATAGAAGATTGTGGTTTTTCGCAATATTTTTAGAAATTTGGGCTCTAATAGTAAGAATAACACTTGCGCTGAAGCATCTTTTATGCTCATTTCTACTTTTTCAGGACTTATTCTGGGTTTAATTTTGTTTATTTGATGAAAATGAACAACAATACACACCATGGAAACATTTTTGTTTGATTTGTGTCGAGTGAGATTTTCACCTAGAACCCAAAGGGGGGGGTATTGGCACTTTTCATGGAAAAATGTGAAAAATTAAATTTTCTAAAAATGAAATAAATGCCTTCTATACACCTCAAACATTCACTCTAAAACTGAAAATTGTTGCTTTTCGCATTATTTTTAGAAATTTGGGCTCTTTTAGTAACATTAACACTTGCGCTGAAGCATCTTTTATGCTCATTTCTTGTCTTTCAGGATTAATTCTGGGTTTTTTTGTTTATTTGATGAAAATGAACAACAATACACACCATGGAAACATTTTTGTTTGATTTGTGTCGAGTGAGATTTTTACCTAGACCCGAAAGGGGGGGTATTGGCACTTTTCATGGAAAAAGGGGAAAAATTAAATTTTCTAAAAATGAAATAAATGCCTTCTATACACCTCAAACATTCACTCCAAAAAAGAAGATTGTGGTTTTTCGTAATAGTTTTAGAAATTTGGGCTCTTATAGTAAGAATAACACTTGCGCTGAAGCATCTTTTATGCTCATTTCTTGTTTTTCAGGATTTATTCTGGGTTTAATTTTGTTTATTTGATGAAAATGAACAACAATACACACCATGGAAACATTTTTGTTTGATTTGTGTCGAGTGAGATTTTCACCTAGAACCCAAAGGGGGGGGTATTGGCACTTTTCATGGAAAAATGTGAAAAATTAAATTTTCTAAAAATGAAATAAATGCCTTCTATACAGCTCAAACATTCACTCTAAAAAAGAAGATTGTGGTTTTTCGCAATATTTTTAGAAATTTGGGCTCTAATAGTAAGAATAACACTTTCGCTGAAGCATCTTTTATGCTCATTTCTTGTCCTTCAGGATTTATTCTGGGTTTTTTTTGTTTATTTAATGAAAATGAACAAAAATACACACCATGGAAACATTTTTGTTTGATTTGTGTCGAGTGAGATTTTTACCTAGACCCGAAAGGGGGGGTATTGGCACTTTTCATGGAAAAATGTGAAATATTAAATTTTCTAAAAATGAAATAAATGCCTTCTATACACCTCAAACATTCACTCTAAAAAAGAAGATTGTGGTTTTTCGCAATATTTTTAGAAATTTGGGCTCTAATAGTAAGAATAACACTTGCGCTGAAGCATCTTTTATGCTCATTTCTTGTTTTTCAGGACTTATTCTGGGTTTAATTTTGTTTATTTGATGAAAATGAGCAACAATACACACCATGGAAAAATTTTTGTTTGATTTGTGTCGAATGAGATTTTCACCTAGAACCCAAAGGGGGGGGTATTGGCACTTTTCATGGAGAAATGAGAAAAATTAAATTTTCTAAAAATGAAATAAATGCCTTCTATACACCGCAAACATTCACTCTTAAATAAAGATTGTGGTTTTTCGCAATATTTTTAGAAATTTGGGCTCTTATAATAAGAATAACACTTGCGCTGAAGCATCTTTTATGCGCATTTCTTGTCTTTCAGGATTTATTCTGGGTTTAATTTTGTTTATTTGATGAAAATGAACAACAATACACACCATGGAATCATTTTTGTTTGAATTGTGTCGAGGGAGATTTTCACCTAGAACCCAAAGGGGGGGGGGGCACTTTTTTGGAAAATTGAAAAAAATTGAAAAAATTGGCACTTTTCTTGGAAAAATGTGAAAATTTAAATTTTCTAAAAATGTAATAAATGCCTTCTATACACCTGAAACATTCACTCTAAAACTGAAAATTGTTGCTTTTCGCAATATTTTTAGAAATTTGGGCTCTTTTAGTAACATGAACACTTGCGCTGAAGCATCTTTTATGCTCATATCTTATCTTTCAGGATTTATTCTGAGTTTTATTTATTTTATTTGATGAAAATGAACAAGAATACACACCATGGAAACATTTTTGTTTGATTTGTGTCGAGTGAGATTTTCACCTAGAACCCAAAGGGGGGGGTATTGGCACTTTTCACGGAAAAATGTGAAAAATTAAATTTTCTAAAAATGAAATAAATGCCTTCTATACACCTCAAACATTCACTCTAAAACAGAAGATTGTGGTTTTTCGCAATATTTTTAGAAATTTGGCTCTTATAGTAACATTAACACTTGCGCTGAAGCATCTTTTATGCTCATTTCTTGTCTTTCAGGATTTTTCTGGGTTTCATTTTGTTTATTTGATGAAAATGAACAACAATACACACCATGGAAACATTTTTGTTTGATTTGTGTCGAGTGAAATTTTCACCTAGAATCCAAAGGGGGAGAATTGTCACTTTTCATGGAAAAATGAGAAAAATTAAATTTTCTAAAAATGAAATAAATGCCTTCTATACACCTCAAACATTCACTCTAAAATAGAAGATTGTTGTTTTTCGCAAAATTTTTAGAAATTTTGGCTCTTTTAGTTACAATAACACTTGCGCTGAAGCAACTTTTATGCTCACTTCTTGTCTCTCAGGATTTATTCTGAGTTTTATTTTATTTATTTGATGAAAATGGACAACAATCAACACCATGGAAACGTTTTTGTTTGATTTGTGTCGACTGAGATTTTCACCTAGAACCCAAAGGGGGGGTATTGGCACTTTTCATGGAAAAATCTGAAAAATTAAATTTTCTAAAAATTAAATAAATGCCTTCTATACACCTCAAACATTCACTCTAAAACTGAAAATTGTTGCTTTTCGCATTATTTTTAGAAATTTGGGCTCTTTTAGTAACATTAACACTTGCGCTGAAGCATCTTTTATGCTCATTTCATGTCTTTCAGGATTAATTCTGGGTTTTTTTTGTTTATTTGATGAAAATGAACAACAATACACACCATGGAAACATTTTTGTTTGATTTGTGTCGAGTGAGATTTTCATCTTGAACCCAAAGGGGGGGGTATTGGCACTTTTCATGGAAAAATGTGAAAAATTAAATTTTCTAAAAATGAAATAAATGCCTTCTATACACCTCAAACATTCACTCTAAAAAAGAAGATTGTGGTTTTTCGCAATATTTTTAGAAATTTGGGCTCTAATAGTAAGAATAACACTTTCGCTGAAGCATCTTTTATGCTCATTTCTTGTCCTTTAGGATTTATTCTTGGTTTTTTTTGTTTATTTAATGAAAATGAACAAAAATACACACCATGGAAACATTTTTGTTTGATTTGTGTCGAGTGAGATTTTTACCTAGACCCGAAAGGGGGGGTATTGGCACTTTTCATGGAAAAATGAGAAAAATTAAATTTTCTAAAAATGAAATAAATGCCTTCTATACACCTCAAACATTCACTCTAAAAAAGAAGATTATGGTTTTTCGGAATATTTTTAGAAATTTGGGCTCTAATAGTAAGAATAACACTTTCGCTGAAGCATCTTTTATGCTCATTTCTTGTCCTTCAGGATTTATTCTGGGTTTTTTTTTGTTTATTTAATGAAAATGAACAAAAATACACACCATGGAAACATTTTTGTTTGATTTGTGGTGAGTGAGATTTTTACCTAGACCCGAAAGGGGGGGTATTGGCACTTTTCATGGAAAAATGAGAAAAATTAAATTTTCTAAAAATGAAATAAATGCCTTCTATACACCTCAAACATTCACACTAAAACAGAAGATTGTGGTTTTTCGCAATATTTTTAGAAATTTGGCTCTTATAGTAACATTAACACTTGCGCTGAAGCATCTTTTATGCTCATTTCTTGTCTTTCAGGATTTTTCTGGGTTTCATTTTGTTTATTTGATGAAAATGAACAACAATACACACCATGGAAACATTTTTGTTTGATTTGTGTCGAGTGAAATTTTCACCTAGAATCCAAAGGGGGAGAATTGTCACTTTTCATGGAAAAATGAGAAAAATTAAATTTTCTAAAAATGAAATAAATGCCTTCTATACACCTCAAACATTCAGTCTAAAATAGAAGATTGTTGTTTTTCGCAAAATTTTTAGAAATTTTGGCTCTTTTAGTTACAATAACACTTGCGCTGAAGCAACTTTTATGCTCATTTCTTGTCTCTCAGGATTTATTCTGAGTTTTATTTTATTTATTTGATGAAAATGGACAACAATACACACCATGGAAACGTTTTTGTTTGATTTGTGTCGACTGAGATTTTCACCTAGAACCCAAAGGGGGGGGTATTGGCACTTTTCATGGAAAAATGTGAAAAATTAAATTTTCTAAAAATGAAATAAATGCCTTCTATACACCTCAAACATTCACTCTAAAAAAGAAGATTGTGGTTTTTCGCAATATTTTTAGAAATTTGGGCACTAATAGTAAGAATAACACTTTCGCTGAAGCATCTTTTATGCTCATTTCTTGTCCTTTAGGATTTATTCTGGGTTTTTTTGTTTATTTAATGAAAATGAACAAAAATACACACCATGGAAACATTTTTGTTTGATTTGTGTCGAGTGAGATTTTTACCTAGACCCGAAAGGGGGTGTATTGGCACTTTTCATGGAAAAATGAGAAAAATTAAATTTTCTAAAAATGAAATAAATGCCTTCTCTACACCTCAAACATTCACTCCAAAAAAGAAGATTGTGGTTTTTCGTAATATTTTTAGAAATTTGGGGTCTTATGGTAAGAATAACACTTGCGCTGAAGCATCTCTTATGCTCATTTCTTGTTTTTCAGGATTTATTCTGGGTTTAATTTTGTTTATTTGATGAAAATGAACAACAATACACACCTAGGAAACATTTTTGTTTGACTTGTGTCGAGTGAGATTTTCACCTAGAACCCAAAGGGGGGGGGTATTGGCACTTTTCATGGAAAAATCTGAAAAATTAAATTTTCTAAAAATTAAATAAATGCCTTCTATACACCTCAAACATTCACTCCAAAAAAGAAGATTGTGGTTTTTCGTAATATTTTTAGAAATTTGGGCTCTTTTAGTAACATTAACACTTGCGCTGAAGCATCTTTTATGCTCATTTCTTGTCTTTCAGGATTAATTCTGGGTTTTTTTGTTTATTTGATGAAAATGAACCACAATACACACCATGGAAACATTTTTGTTTGATTTGTGTCGAGTGAGATTTTCACCTAGAACCCAAAGGGGGGGGTATTGGCCCTTTTCATGGAAAAATGTGACAAATTAAATTTTTTAAATATGAAATAAATGCCTTCTATACACCTCAAACATTCACTCTAAAAAAGAAGATTGTGGTTTTTCGCAATATTTTTAGAAATTTGGGCTCTAATAGTAAGAATAACACTTGCGCTGAAGCATCTTTTATGCTCATTTCTACTTTTTCAGGACTTATTCTGGGTTTAATTTTGTTTATTTGATGAAAATGAACAACAATACACACCATGGAAACATTTTTGTTTGATTTGTGTCGAGTGAGATTTTCACCTAGAACCCAAAGGGGGGGGTATTGGCACTTTTCATGGAAAAATGTGAAAAATTAAATTTTCTAAAAATGAAATAAATGCCTTCTATACACCTCCAACATTCACTCTAAAACTGAAAATTGTTGCTTTTCGCATTATTTTTAGAAATTTGGGCTCTTTTAGTAACATTAACACTTGCGCTGAAGCATCTTTTATGCTCATTTCTTGTCTTTCAGGATTAATTCTGGGTTTTTTTGTTTATTTGATGAAAATGAACAACAATACACACCATGGAAACATTTTTGTTTGATTTGTGTCGAGTGAGATTTTTACCTAGACCCGAAAGGGGGGGTATTGGCACTTTTCATTGAAAAATGAGAAAAATTAAATTTTCTAAAAATGAAATAAATGCCTTCTATACACCTCAAACATTCACTCCAAAAAAGAAGATTGTGGTTTTTCGCAATATTTTTAGAAATTTGGGCACTAATAGTAAGAATAACACTTTCGCTGAAGCATCTTTTATGCTCATTTCTTGTCCTTTAGGATTTATTCTGGGTTTTTTTGTTTATTTAATGAAAATGAACAAAAATACACACCATGGAAACATTTTTGTTTGATTTGTGTCGAGTGAGATTTTTACCTAGACCCGAAAGGGGGTGTATTGGCACTTTTCATGGAAAAATGAGAAAAATTAAATTTTCTAAAAATGAAATAAATGCCTTCTCTACACCTCAAACATTCACTCCAAAAAAGAAGATTGTGGTTTTTCGTAATATTTTTAGAAATTTGGGCACTTATGGTAAGAATAACACTTGCGCTGAAGCATCTCTAATGCTCATTTCTTGTTTTTCAGGATTTATTCTGGGTTTAATTTTGTTTATTTGATGAAAATGAACAACAATACACACCTAGGAAACATTTTTGTTTGACTTGTGTCGAGTGAGATTTTCACCTAGAACCCAAAGGGGGGGGTATTGGCACTTTTCATGGAAAAATCTGAAAAATTAAATTTTCTAAAAATTAAATAAATGCCTTCTATACACCTCAAACATTGACTCCAAAAAAGAAGATTGTGGTTTTTCGTAATATTTTTAGAAATTTGGGCTCTTTTAGTAACATTAACACTTGCGCTGAAGCATCTTTTATGCTCATTTCTTGTCTTTCAGGATTAATTCTGGGTTTTTTTTGTTTATTTGATGAAAATGAACCACAATACACACCATGGAAACATTTTTGTTTGATTTGTGTCGAGTGAGATTTTCACCTAGAACCCAAAGGGGGGGGTATTGGCCCTTTTCATGGAAAAATGTGACAAATTAAATTTTTTAAATATGAAATAAATGCCTTCTATACACCTCAAACATTCACTCTAAAAAAGAAGATTGTGGTTTTTCGCAATATTTTTAGAAATTTGGGCTCTAATAGTAAGAATAACACTTGCGCTGAAGCATCTTTTATGCTCATTTCTACTTTTTCAGGACTTATTCTGGGTTTAATTTTGTTTATTTGATGAAAATGAACAACAATACACACCATGGAAACATTTTTGTTTGATTTGTGTCGAGTGAGATTTTCACCTAGAACCCAAAGGGGGGGGTATTGGCACTTTTCATGGAAAAATGTGAAAAATTAAATTTTCTAAAAATGAAATAAATGCCTTCTATACACCTCAAACATTCACTCTAAAACTGAAAATTGTTGCTTTTCGCATTATTTTTAGAAATTTGGGCTCTTTTAGTAACATTAACACTTGCGCTGAAGCATCTTTTATGCTCATTTCTTGTCTTTCAGGATTAATTCTGGGTTTTTTTGTTTATTTGATGAAAATGAACAACAATACACACCATGGAAACATTTTTGTTTGATTTGTGTCGAGTGAGATTTTTACCTAGACCCGAAAGGGGGGGTATTGGCACTTTTCATGGAAAAATGAGAAAAATTAAATTTTCTAAAAATGAAATAAATGCCTTCTATACACCTCAAACATTCACTCCAAAAAAGAAGATTGTGGTTTTTCGTAATATTTTTAGAAATTTGGGCTCTTATAGTAAGAATAACACTTGCGCTGAAGCATCTTTTATGCTCATTTCTTGTTTTTCAGGATTTATTCTGGGTTTAATTTTGTTTATTTGATGAAAATGAACAACAATACACACCATGGAAACATTTTTGTTTGATTTTTGTCGAGTGAGATTTTCACCTAGAACCCAAAGGGGGGGGTATTGGCACTTTTCATGGAAAAATGTGAAAAATTAAATTTTCTAAAAATGAAATAAATGCCTTCTATACACCTCAAACATTCACTCTAAAAAAGAAGATTGTGGTTTTTCGCAATATTTTTAGAAATTTGGGCTCTAATAGTAAGAATAACACTTTCGCTGAAGCATCTTTTATGCTCATTTCTTGTCCTTCAGGATTTATTCTGGGTTTTTTTTTGTTTATTTAATGAAAATGAACAAAAATACACACCATGGAAACATTTTTGTTTGATTTGTGTCGAGTGAGATTTTTACCTAGACCCGAAAGGGGGGGTATTGGCACTTTTCATGGAAAAATGTGAAATATTAAATTTTCTAAAAATGAAATAAATGCCTTCTATACACCTCAAACATTCACTCTAAAAAAGAAGATTGTGGTTTTTCGCAATATTTTTAGAAATTTGGGCTCTAATAGTAAGAATAACACTTGCGCTGAAGCATCTTTTATGCTCATTTCTTGTTTTTCAGGACTTATTCTGGGTTTAATTTTGTTTATTTGATGAAAATGAGCAACAATACACACCATGGAAAAATTTTTGTTTGATTTGTGTCGAATGAGATTTTCACCTAGAACCCAAAGGGGGGGGTATTGGCACTTTTCATGGAGAAATGAGAAAAATTAAATTTTCTAAAAATGAAATAAATGCCTTCTAAACACCGCAAACATTCACTCTTAAATAAAGATTGTGGTTTTTCGCAATATTTTTAGAAATTTGGGCTCTTATAATAAGAATAACACTTGCGCTGAAGCATCTTTTATGCGCATTTCTTGTCTTTCAGGATTTATTCTGGGTTTAATTTTGTTTATTTGATGAAAATGAACAACAATACACACCATGGAATCATTTTTGTTTGAATTGTGTCGAGGGAGATTTTCACCTAGAACCCAAAGGGGGGGGGTATTGGCACTTTTCTTGGAAAAATGTGAAAATTTAAATTTTCTAAAAATGTAATAAATGCCTTCTATACACCTGAAACATTCACTCTAAAACTGAAAATTGTTGCTTTTCGCAATATTTTTAGAAATTTGGGCTCTTTTAGTAACATGAACACTTGCGCTGAAGCATCTTTTATGCTCATATCTTATCTTTCAGGATTTATTCTGAGTTTTATTTATTTTATTTGATGAAAATGAACAAGAATACACACCATGGAAACATTTTTGTTTGATTTGTGTCGAGTGAGATTTTCACCTAGAACCCAAAGGGGGGGGTATTGGCACTTTTCACGGAAAAATGTGAAAAATTAAATTTTCTAAAAATGAAATAAATGCCTTCTCTACACCTCAAACATTCACTCCAAAAAAGAAGATTGTGGTTTTTCGTAATATTTTTAGAAATTTGGGCTCTTATGGTAAGAATAACACTTGCGCTGAAGCATCTCTAATGCTCATTTCTTGTTTTTCAGGATTTATTCTGGGTTTAATTTTGTTTATTTGATGAAAATGAACAACAATACACACCTAGGAAACATTTTTGTTTGACTTGTGTCGAGTGAGATTTTCACCTAGAACCCAAAGGGGGGGGTATTGGCACTTTTCATGGAAAAATCTGAAAAATTAAATTTTCTAAAAATTAAATAAATGCCTTCTATACACCTCAAACATTGACTCCAAAAAAGAAGATTGTGGTTTTTCGTAATATTTTTAGAAATTTGGGCTCTTTTAGTAACATTAACACTTGCGCTGAAGCATCTTTTATGCTCATTTCTTGTCTTTCAGGATTAATTCTGGGTTTTTTTGTTTATTTGATGAAAATGAACCACAATACACACCATGGAAACATTTTTGTTTGATTTGTGTCGAGTGAGATTTTCACCTAGAACCCAAAGGGGGGGGTATTGGCCCTTTTCATGGAAAAATGTGACAAATTAAATTTTTTAAATATGAAATAAATGCCTTCTATACACCTCAAACATTCACTCTAAAAAAGAAGATTGTGGTTTTTCGCAATATTTTTAGAAATTTGGGCTCTAATAGTAAGAATAACACTTGCGCTGAAGCATCTTTTATGCTCATTTCTACTTTTTCAGGACTTATTCTGGGTTTAATTTTGTTTATTTGATGAAAATGAACAACAATACACACCATGGAAACATTTTTGTTTGATTTGTGTCGAGTGAGATTTTCACCTAGAACCCAAAGGGGGGGGTATTGGCACTTTTCATGGAAAAATGTGAAAAATTAAATTTTCTAAAAATGAAATAAATGCCTTCTATACACCTCAAACATTCACTCTAAAACTGAAAATTGTTGCTTTTCGCATTATTTTTAGAAATTTGGGCTCTTTTAGTAACATTAACACTTGCGCTGAAGCATCTTTTATGCTCATTTCTTGTCTTTCAGGATTAATTCTGGGTTTTTTTGTTTATTTGATGAAAATGAACAACAATACACACCATGGAAACATTTTTGTTTGATTTGTGTCGAGTGAGATTTTTACCTAGACCCGAAAGGGGGGGTATTGGCACTTTTCATGGAAAAATGAGAAAAATTAAATTTTCTAAAAATGAAATAAATGCCTTCTATACACCTCAAACATTCACTCCAAAAAAGAAGATTGTGGTTTTTCGTAATATTTTTAGAAATTTGGGCTCTTATAGTAAGAATAACACTTGCGCTGAAGCATCTTTTATGCTCATTTCTTGTTTTTCAGGATTTATTCTGGGTTTAATTTTGTTTATTTGATGAAAATGAACAACAATACACACCATGGAAACATTTTTGTTTGATTTTTGTCGAGTGAGATTTTCACCTAGAACCCAAAGGGGGGGGTATTGGCACTTTTCATGGAAAAATGTGAAAAATTAAATTTTCTAAAAATGAAATAAATGCCTTCTATACACCTCAAACATTCACTCTAAAAAAGAAGATTGTGGTTTTTCGCAATATTTTTAGAAATTTGGGCTCTAATAGTAAGAATAACACTTTCGCTGAAGCATCTTTTATGCTCATTTCTTGTCCTTCAGGATTTATTCTGGGTTTTTTTTGTTTATTTAATGAAAATGAACAAAAATACACACCATGGAAACATTTTTGTTTGATTTGTGTCGAGTGAGATTTTTACCTAGACCCGAAAGGGGGGGTATTGGCACTTTTCATGGAAAAATGTGAAATATTAAATTTTCTAAAAATGAAATAAATGCCTTCTATACACCTCAAACATTCACTCTAAAAAAGAAGATTGTGGTTTTTCGCAATATTTTTAGAAATTTGGGCTCTAATAGTAAGAATAACACTTGCGCTGAAGCATCTTTTATGCTCATTTCTTGTTTTTCAGGACTTATTCTGGGTTTAATTTTGTTTATTTGATGAAAATGAGCAACAATACACACCATGGAAAAATTTTTGTTTGATTTGTGTCGAATGAGATTTTCACCTAGAACCCAAAGGGGGGGGTATTGGCACTTTTCATGGAGAAATGAGAAAAATTAAATTTTCTAAAAATGAAATAAATGCCTTCTATACACCGCAAACATTCACTCTTAAATAAAGATTGTGGTTTTTCGCAATATTTTTAGAAATTTGGGCTCTTATAATAAGAATAACACTTGCGCTGAAGCATCTTTTATGCGCATTTCTTGTCTTTCAGGATTTATTCTGGGTTTAATTTTGTTTATTTGATGAAAATGAACAACAATACACACCATGGAATCATTTTTGTTTGAATTGTGTCGAGGGAGATTTTCACCTAGAACCCAAAGGGGGGGGGGTATTGGCACTTTTCTTGGAAAAATGTGAAAATTTAAATTTTCTAAAAATGTAATAAATGCCTTCTATACACCTGAAACATTCACTCTAAAACTGAAAATTGTTGCTTTTCGCAATATTTTTAGAAATTTGGGCTCTTTTAGTAACATGAACACTTGCGCTGAAGCATCTTTTATGCTCATATCTTATCTTTCAGGATTTATTCTGAGTTTTATTTATTTTATTTGATGAAAATGAACAAGAATACACACCATGGAAACATTTTTGTTTGATTTGTGTCGAGTGAGATTTTCACCTAGAACCCAAAGGGGGGGGTATTGGCACTTTTCACGGAAAAATGTGAAAAATTAAATTTTCTAAAAATGAAATAAATGCCTTCTATACACCTCAAACATTCACTCTAAAACAGAAGATTGTGGTTTTTCGCAATATTTTTAGAAATTTGGCTCTTATAGTAACATTAACACTTGCGCTGAAGCATCTTTTATGCTCATTTCTTGTCTTTCAGGATTTTTCTGGGTTTCATTTTGTTTATTTGATGAAAATGAACAACAATACACACCATGGAAACATTTTTGTTTGATTTGTGTCGAGTGAAATTTTCACCTAGAATCCAAAGGGGGAGAATTGTCACTTTTCATGGAAAAATGAGAAAAATTAAATTTTCTAAAAATGAAATAAATGCCTTCTATACACCTCAAACATTCACTCTAAAATAGAAGATTGTTGTTTTTCTTAAAATTTTTAGAAATTTTGGCTCTTTTAGTTACAATAACACTTGCGCTGAAGCAACTTTTATGCTCACTTCTTGTCTCTCAGGATTTATTCTGAGTTTTATTTTATTTATTTGATGAAAATGGACAACAATACACACCATGGAAACGTTTTTGTTTGATTTGTGTCGACTGAGATTTTCACCTAGAACCCAAAGGGGGGGTATTGGCACTTTTCATGGAAAAATCTGAAAAATTAAATTTTCTAAAAATTAAATAAATGCCTTCTATACACCTCAAACATTCACTCTAAAACTGAAAATTGTTGCTTTTCGCATTATTTTTAGAAATTTGGGCTCTTTTAGTAACATTAACACTTGCGCTGAAGCATCTTTTATGCTCATTTCATGTCTTTCAGGATTAATTCTGGGTTTTTTTGTTTATTTGATGAAAATGAACAACAATACACACCATGGAAACATTTTTGTTTGATTTGTGTCGAGTGAGATTTTCATCTTGAACCCAAAGGGGGGGGTATTGGCACTTTTCATGGAAAAATGTGAAAAATTAAATTTTCTAAAAATGAAATAAATGCCTTCTATACACCTCAAACATTCACTCTAAAAAAGAAGATTGTGGTTTTTCGCAATATTTTTAGAAATTTGGGCTCTAATAGTAAGAATAACACTTTCGCTGAAGCATCTTTTATGCTCATTTCTTGTCCTTTAGGATTTATTCTTGGTTTTTTTTGTTTATTTAATGAAAATGAACAAAAATACACACCATGGAAACATTTTTGTTTGATTTGTGTCGAGTGAGATTTTTACCTAGACCCGAAAGGGGGGGTATTGGCACTTTTCATGGAAAAATGAGAAAAATTAAATTTTCTAAAAATGAAATAAATGCCTTCTATACACCTCAAACATTCACTCTAAAAAAGAAGATTATGGTTTTTCGCAATATTTTTAGAAATTTGGGCTCTAATAGTAAGAATAACACTTTCGCTGAAGCATCTTTTATGCTCATTTCTTGTCCTTCAGGATTTATTCTGGGTTTTTTTTTGTTTATTTAATGAAAATGAACAAAAATACACACCATGGAAACATTTTTGTTTGATTTGTGGTGAGTGAGATTTTTACCTAGACCCGAAAGGGGGGGTATTGGCACTTTTCATGGAAAAATGAGAAAAATTAAATTTTCTAAAAATGAAATAAATGCCTTCTATACACCTCAAACATTCACACTAAAACAGAAGATTGTGGTTTTTCGCAATATTTTTAGAAATTTGGCTCTTATAGTAACATTAACACTTGCGCTGAAGCATCTTTTATGCTCATTTCTTGTCTTTCAGGATTTTTCTGGGTTTCATTTTGTTTATTTGATGAAAATGAACAACAATACACACCATGGAAACATTTTTGTTTGATTTGTGTCGAGTGAAATTTTCACCTAGAATCCAAAGGGGGAGAATTGTCACTTTTCATGGAAAAATGAGGAAAATTAAATTTTCTAAAAATGAAATAAATGCCTTCTATACACCTCAAACATTCAGTCTAAAATAGAAGATTGTTGTTTTTCGCAAAATTTTTAGAAATTTTGGCTCTTTTAGTTACAATAACACTTGCGCTGAAGCAACTTTTATGCTCATTTCTTGTCTCTCAGGATTTATTCTGAGTTTTATTTTATTTATTTGATGAAAATGGACAACAATACACACCATGGAAACGTTTTTGTTTGATTTGTGTCGACTGAGATTTTCACCTAGAACCCAAAGGGGGGGGTATTGGCACTTTTCATGGAAAAATGTGAAAAATTAAATTTTCTAAAAATGAAATAAATGCCTTCTATACACCTCAAACATTCACTCTAAAAAAGAAGATTGTGGTTTTTCGCAATATTTTTAGAAATTTGGGCACTAATAGTAAGAATAACACTTTCGCTGAAGCATCTTTTATGCTCATTTCTTGTCCTTTAGGATTTATTCTGGGTTTTTTTGTTTATTTAATGAAAATGAACAAAAATACACACCATGGAAACATTTTTGTTTGATTTGTGTCGAGTGAGATTTTTACCTAGACCCGAAAGGGGGTGTATTGGCACTTTTCATGGAAAAATGAGAAAAATTAAATTTTCTAAAAATGAAATAAATGCCTTCTCTACACCTCAAACATTCACTCCAAAAAAGAAGATTGAGGTTTTTCGTAATATTTTTAGAAATTTGGGCTCTTATGGTAAGAATAACACTTGCGCTGAAGCATCTCTAATGCTCATTTCTTGTTTTTCAGGATTTATTCTGGGTTTAATTTTGTTTATTTGATGAAAATGAACAACAATACACACCTAGGAAACATTTTTGTTTGACTTGTGTCGAGTGAGATTTTCACCTAGAACCCAAAGGGGGGGGTATTGGCACTTTTCATGGAAAAATCTGAAAAATTAAATTTTCTAAAAATTAAATAAATGCCTTCTATACACCTCAAACATTCACTCCAAAAAAGAAGATTGTGGTTTTTCGTAATATTTTTAGAAATTTGGGCTCTTTTAGTAACATTAACACTTGCGCTGAAGCATCTTTTATGCTCATTTCTTGTCTTTCAGGATTAATTCTGGGTTTTTTTGTTTATTTGATGAAAATGAACCACAATACACACCATGGAAACATTTTTGTTTGATTTGTGTCGAGTGAGATTTTCACCTAGAACCCAAAGGGGGGGGTATTGGCCCTTTTCATGGAAAAATGTGACAAATTAAATTTTTTAAATATGAAATAAATGCCTTCTATACACCTCAAACATTCACTCTAAAAAAGAAGATTGTGGTTTTTCGCAATATTTTTAGAAATTTGGGCTCTAATAGTAAGAATAACACTTGCGCTGAAGCATCTTTTATGCTCATTTCTACTTTTTCAGGACTTATTCTGGGTTTAATTTTGTTTATTTGATGAAAATGAACAACAATACACACCATGGAAACATTTTTGTTTGATTTGTGTCGAGTGAGATTTTCACCTAGAACCCAAAGGGGGGGGTATTGGCACTTTTCATGGAAAAATGTGAAAAATTAAATTTTCTAAAAATGAAATAAATGCCTTCTATACACCTCAAACATTCACTCTAAAACTGAAAATTGTTGCTTTTCGCATTATTTTTAGAAATTTGGGCTCTTTTAGTAACATTAACACTTGCGCTGAAGCATCTTTTATGCTCATTTCTTGTCTTTCAGGATTAATTCTGGGTTTTTTTGTTTATTTGATGAAAATGAACAACAATACACACCATGGAAACATTTTTGTTTGATTTGTGTCGAGTGAGATTTTTACCTAGACCCGAAAGGGGGGGTATTGGCACTTTTCATTGAAAAATGAGAAAAATTAAATTTTCTAAAAATGAAATAAATGCCTTCTATACACCTCAAACATTCACTCCAAAAAAGAAGATTGTGGTTTTTCGTAATATTTTTAGAAATTTGGGCTCTTATAGTAAGAATAACACTTGCGCTGAAGCATCTTTTATGCTCATTTCTTGTTTTTCAGGATTTATTCTGGGTTTAATTTTGTTTATTTGATGAAAATGAACAACAATACACACCATGGAAACATTTTTGTTTGATTTGTGTCGAGTGAGATTTTCACCTAGAACCCAAAGGGGGGGGTATTGGCACTTTTCATGGAAAAATGTGAAAAATTAAATTTTCTATATATGAAATAAATGCCTTCTATACACCTCAAACATTCACTCTAAAAAAGAAGATTGTGGTTTTTCGCAATATTTTTAGAAATTTGGGCTCTAATAGTAAGAATAACACTTGCGCTGAAGCATCTTTTATGCTCATTTCTACTTTTTCAGGACTTATTCTGGGTTTAATTTTGTTTATTTGATGAAAATGAACAACAATACACACCATGGAAACATTTTTGTTTGATTTGTGTCGAGTGAGATTTTCACCTAGAACCCAAAGGGGGGGGTATTGGCACTTTTCATGGAAAAATGTGAAAAATTAAATTTTCTAAAAATGAAATAAATGCCTTCTATACACCTCAAACATTCACTCTAAAAAAGAAGATTGTGGTTTTTCGCAATATTTTTAGAAATTTGGGCTCTAATAGTAAGAATAACACTTTCGCTGAAGCATCTTTTATGCTCATTTCTTGTCCTTTAGGATTTATTCTTGGTTTTTTTTTGTTTATTTAATGAAAATGAACAAAAATACACACCATGGAAACATTTTTGTTTGATTTGTGTCGAGTGAGATTTTTACCTAGACCCGAAAGGGGGGGTATTGGCACTTTTCATGGAAAAATGAGAAAAATTAAATTTTCTAAAAATGAAATAAATGCCTTCTATACACCTCAAACATTCACTCTAAAAAAGAAGATTATGGTTTTTCGCAATATTTTTAGAAATTTGGGCTCTAATAGTAAGAATAACACTTTCGCTGAAGCATCTTTTATGCTCATTTCTTGTCCTTCAGGATTTATTCTGGGTTTTTTTTGTTTATTTAATGAAAATGAACAAAAATACACACCATGGAAACATTTTTGTTTGATTTGTGGTGAGTGAGATTTTTACCTAGACCCGAAAGGGGGGGTATTGGCACTTTTCATGGAAAAATGAGAAAAATTAAATTTTCTAAAAATGAAATAAATGCCTTCTATACACCTCAAACATTCACACTAAAACAGAAGATTGTGGTTTTTCGCAATATTTTTAGAAATTTGGCTCTTATAGTAACATTAACACTTGCGCTGAAGCATCTTTTATGCTCATTTCTTGTCTTTCAGGATTTTTCTGGGTTTCATTTTGTTTATTTGATGAAAATGAACAACAATACACACCATGGAAACATTTTTGTTTGATTTGTGTCGAGTGAAATTTTCACCTAGAATCCAAAGGGGGAGAATTGTCATTTTCATGGAAAAATGAGGAAAATTAAATTTTCTAAAAATGAAATAAATGCCTTCTATACACCTCAAACATTCAGTCTAAAATAGAAGATTGTTGTTTTTCGCAAAATTTTTAGAAATTTTGGCTCTTTTAGTTACAATAACACTTGCGCTGAAGCAACTTTTATGCTCATTTCTTGTCTCTCAGGATTTATTCTGAGTTTTATTTTATTTATTTGATGAAAATGGACAACAATACACACCATGGAAACGTTTTTGTTTGATTTGTGTCGACTGAGATTTTCACCTAGAACCCAAAGGGGGGGGTATTGGCACTTTTCATGGAAAAATGTGAAAAATTAAATTTTCTAAAAATGAAATAAATGCCTTCTATACACCTCAAACATTCACTCTAAATAAGAAGATTGTGGTTTTTCGCAATATTTTTAGAAATTTGGGCACTAATAGTAAGAATAACACTTTCGCTGAAGCATCTTTTATGCTCATTTCTTGTCCTTTAGGATTTATTCTGGGTTTTTTTGTTTATTTAATGAAAATGAACAAAAATACACACCATGGAAACATTTTTGTTTGATTTGTGTCGAGTGAGATATTTACCTAGACCCGAAAGGGGGTGTATTGGCACTTTTCATGGAAAAATGAGAAAAATTAAATTTTCTAAAAATGAAATAAATGCCTTCTCTACACCTCAAACATTCACTCCAAAAAAGAAGATTGTGGTTTTTCGTAATATTTTTAGAAATTTGGGCTCTTATGGTAAGAATAACACTTGCGCTGAAGCATCTCTAATGCTCATTTCTTGTTTTTCAGGATTTATTCTGGGTTTAATTTTGTTTATTTGATGAAAATGAACAACAATACACACCTAGGAAACATTTTTGTTTGACTTGTGTCGAGTGAGATTTTCACCTAGAACCCAAAGGGGGGGGTATTGGCACTTTTCATGGAAAAATCTGAAAAATTAAATTTTCTAAAAATTAAATAAATGCCTTCTATACACCTCAAACATTCACTCCAAAAAAGAAGATTGTGGTTTTTCGTAATATTTTTAGAAATTTGGGCTCTTTTAGTAACATTAACACTTGCGCTGAAGCATCTTTTATGCTCATTTCTTGTCTTTCAGGATTAATTCTGGGTTTTTTTGTTTATTTGATGAAAATGAACCACAATACACACCATGGAAACATTTTTGTTTGATTTGTGTCGAGTGAGATTTTCACCTAGAACCCAAAGGGGGGGGTATTGGCCCTTTTCATGGAAAAATGTGACAAATTAAATTTTTTAAATATGAAATAAATGCCTTCTATACACCTCAAACATTCACTCTAAAAAAGAAGATTGTGGTTTTTCGCAATATTTTTAGAAATTTGGGCTCTAATAGTAAGAATAACACTTGCGCTGAAGCATCTTTTATGCTCATTTCTACTTTTTCAGGACTTATTCTGGGTTTAATTTTGTTTATTTGATGAAAATGAACAACAATACACACCATGGAAACATTTTTGTTTGATTTGTGTCGAGTGAGATTTTCACCTAGAACCCAAAGGGGGGGGTATTGGCACTTTTCATGGAAAAATGTGAAAAATTAAATTTTCTAAAAATGAAATAAATGCCTTCTATACACCTCAAACATTCACTCTAAAACTGAAAATTGTTGCTTTTCGCATTATTTTTAGAAATTTGGGCTCTTTTAGTAACATTAACACTTGCGCTGAAGCATCTTTTATGCTCATTTCTTGTCTTTCAGGATTAATTCTGGGTTTTTTTTGTTTATTTGATGAAAATGAACAACAATACACACCATGGAAACATTTTTGTTTGATTTGTGTCGAGTGAGATTTTTACCTAGACCCGAAAGGGGGGGTATTGGCACTTTTCATTGAAAAATGAGAAAAATTAAATTTTCTAAAAATGAAATAAATGCCTTCTATACACCTCAAACATTCACTCCAAAAAAGAAGATTGTGGTTTTTCGTAATATTTTTAGAAATTTGGGCTCTTATAGTAAGAATAACACTTGCGCTGAAGCATCTTTTATGCTCATTTCTTGTCTTTCAGGATTAATTCTGGGTTTTTTTGTTTATTTGATGAAAATGAACAACAATACACACCATGGAAACATTTTTGTTTGATTTGTGTCGAGTGAGATTTTTACCTAGACCCGAAAGGGGGGGTATTGGCACTTTTCATTGAAAAATGAGAAAAATTAAATTTTCTAAAAATGAAATAAATGCCTTCTATACACCTCAAACATTCACTCCAAAAAAGAAGATTGTGGTTTTTCGTAATATTATTAGAAATTTGGGCTCTTATAGTAAGAATAACACTTGCGCTGAAGCATCTTTTATGCTCATTTCTTGTTTTTCAGGATTTATTCTGGGTTTAATTTTGTTTATTTGATGAAAATGAACAACAATACACACCATGGAAACATTTTTGTTTGATTTGTGTCGAGTGAGATTTTCACCTAGAACCCAAAGGGGGGGTATTGGCACTTTTCATGGAAAAATGTGAAAAATTAAATTTTCTAAAAATGAAATAAATGCCTTCTATACACCTCAAACATTCACTCTAAAAAAGAAGATTGTGGTTTTTCGCAATATTTTTAGAAATTTGGGCTCTAATAGTAAGAATAACACTTGCGCTGAAGCAGCTTTTATGCTCATTTCTTGTTTTTCAGGACTTATTCTGGGTTTAATTTTGTTTATTTGATGAAAATGAGCAACAATACACACCATGGAAAAATTTTTGTTTGATTTGTGTCGAATGAGATTATCACCTAGAACCCAAAGGGGGGGGTATTGGCACTTTTCATGGAGAAATGAGAAAAATTAAATTTTCTAAAAATGAAATAAATGCCTTCTATACACCGCAAACATTCACTCTTAAATAAAGATTGTGGTTTTTCGCAATATTTTTAGAAATTTGGGCTCTTATAATAAGAATAACACTTGCGCTGAAGCATCTTTTATGCGCATTTCTTGTCTTTCAGGATTTATTCTGGGTTTAATTTTGTTTATTTGATGAAAATGAACAACAATACACACCATGGAATCATTTTTGTTTGAATTGAGACGAGTGAGATTTTCACCTAGAACCCAAAGGGGGGGGGGTATTGGCACTTTTCTTGGAAAAATGTGAAAATTTAAATTTTCTAAAAATGTAATAAATGCCTTCTATACACCTGAAACATTCACTCTAAAACTGAAAATTGTTGCTTTTCGCAATATTTTTAGAAATTTGGGCTCTTTTAGTAACATGAACACTTGCGCTGAAGCATCTTTTATGCTCATATCTTATCTTTCAGGATTTATTCTGAGTTTTATTTATTTTATTTGATGAAAATGAACAAGAATACACACCATGGAAACATTTTTGTTTGATTTGTGTCGAGTGAGATTTTCACCTAGAACCCAAAGGGGGGGGTATTGGCACTTTTCACGGAAAAATGTGAAAAATTAAATTTTCTAAAAATGAAATAAATGCCTTCTATACACCTCAAACATTCACTCTAAAACAGAAGATTGTGGTTTTTCGCAATATTTTTAGAAATTTGGCTCTTATAGTAACATTAACACTTGCGCTGAAGCATCTTTTATGCTCATTTCTTGTCTTTCAGGATTTTTCTGGGTTTCATTTTGTTTATTTGATGAAAATGAACAACAATACACACCA
This sequence comes from Hetaerina americana, assembly GCF_022747635.1. Taxonomy (NCBI): domain Eukaryota; kingdom Metazoa; phylum Arthropoda; class Insecta; order Odonata; family Calopterygidae; genus Hetaerina; species Hetaerina americana. Next base: position 115,788 of record NW_027286847.1, on the reverse strand, counting down.
TGGAAACATTTTTGTTTGATTTGTGTCGAGTGAAATTTTCACCTAGAATCCAAAGGGGGAGAATTGTCACTTTTCATGGAAAAATGAGAAAAATTAAATTTTCTAAAAATGAAATAAATGCCTTCTATACACCTCAAACATTCACTCTAAAATAGAAGATTGTTGTTTTTCGCAAAATTTTTAGAAATTTTGGCTCTTTTAGTTACAATAACACTTGCGCTGAAGCAACTTTTATGCTCACTTCTTGTCTCTCAGGATTTATTCTGAGTTTTATTTTATTTATTTGATGAAAATGGACAACAATACACACCATGGAAACGTTTTTGTTTGATTTGTGTCGACTGAGATTTTCACCTAGAACCCAAAGGGGGGGTATTGGCACTTTTCATGGAAAAATCTGAAAAATTAAATTTTCTAAAAATTAAATAAATGCCTTCTATACACCTCAAACATTCACTCTAAAACTGAAAATTGTTGCTTTTCGCATTATTTTTAGAAATTTGGGCTCTTTTAGTAACATTAACACTTGCGCTGAAGCATCTTTTATGCTCATTTCATGTCTTTCAGGATTAATTCTGGTTTTTTTTTGTTTATTTGATGAAAATGAACAACAATACACACCATGGAAACATTTTTGTTTGATTTGTGTCGAGTGAGATTTTCATCTTGAACCCAAAGGGGGGGGTATTGGCACTTTTCATGGAAAAATGTGAAAAATTAAATTTTCTAAAATTGAAATAAATGCCTTCTATACACCTCAAACATTCACTCTAAAAAAGAAGATTGTGGTTTTTCGCAATATTTTTAGAAATTTGGGCTCTAATAGTAAGAATAACACTTTCGCTGAAGCATCTTTTATGCTCATTTCTTGTCCTTTAGGATTTATTCTTGGTTTTTTTTTGTTTATTTAATGAAAATGAACAAAAATACACACCATGGAAACATTTTTGTTTGATTTGTGTCGAGTGAGATTTTTACCTAGACCCGAAAGGGGGGGTATTGGCACTTTTCATGGAAAAATGAGAAAAATTAAATTTTCTAAAAATGAAATAAATGCCTTCTATACACCTCAAACATTCACTCTAAAAAAGAAGATTGTGGTTTTTCGCAATATTTTTAGAAATTTGGGCTCTAATAGTAAGAATAACACTTTCGCTGAAGCATCTTTTATGCTCATTTCTTGTCCTTCAGGATTTATTCTGGGTTTTTTTTGTTTATTTAATGAAAATGAACAAAAATACACACCATGGAAACATTTTTGTTTGATTTGTGGTGAGTGAGATTTTTACCTAGACCCGAAAGGGGGGGGTATTGGCACTTTTCATGGAAAAATGAGAAAAATTAAATTTTCTAAAAATGAAATAAATGCCTTCTATACACCTCAAACATTCACTCCAAAAAAGAAGATTGTGGTTTTTCGTAATATTTTTAGAAATTTGGGCTCTTATAGTAAGAATAACACTTGCGCTGAAGCATCTTTTATGCTCATTTCTTGTTTTTCAGGATTTATTCTGGGTTTAATTTTGTTTATTTGATGAAAATGAACAACAATACACACCATGGAAACATTTTTGTTTGATTTGTGTCGAGTGAGATTTTCACCTAGAACCCAAAGGGGGGGGTATTGGCACTTTTCATGGAGAAATGAGAAAAATTAAATTTTCTAAAAATGAAATAAATGCCTTTCATACACCGCAAACATTCACTCTTAAATAAAGATTGTGGTTTTTCGCAATATTTTTAGAAATTTGGGCTCTTATAATAAGAATAACACTTGCGCTGAAGCATCTTTTATGCGCATTTCTTGTCTTTCAGGATTTATTCTGGGTTTAATTTTGTTTATTTGATGAAAATGAACAACAATACACACCATGGAATCATTTTTGTTTGAATTGTGTCGAGTTAGATTTTCACCTAGAACCCAAAGGGGGGGGTATTGGCACTTTTCTTGGAAAAATGTGAAAATTTAAATTTTCTAAAAATGTAATAAATGCCTTCTATACACCTGAAACATTCACTCTAAAACTGAAAATTGTTGCTTTTCGCAATATTTTTAGAAATTTGGGCTCTTTTAGTAACATGAACACTTGCGCTGAAGCATCTTTTATGCTCATATCTTATCTTTCAGGATTTATTCTGAGTTTTATTTTGTTTATTTGATGAAAATGAACAAGAATACACACCATGGAAACATTTTTGTTTGATTTGTGTCGAGTGAGATTTTCACCTAGAACCCAAAGGGGGGGGTATTGGCACTTTTCACGGAAAAATGTGAAAAATTAAATTTTCTAAAAATGAAATAAATGCCTTCTATACACCTCAAACATTCACTCTAAAACAGAAGATTGTGGTTTTTCGCAATATTTTTAGAAATTTGGCTCTTATAGTAACATTAACACTTGCGCTGAAGCATCTTTTATGCTCATTTCTTGTCTTTCAGGATTTATTCTGGGTTTCATTTTGTTTATTTGATGAAAATGAACAACAATTGACACCATGGAAACATTTTTGTTTGATTTGTGTCGAGTGAAATTTTCACCTAGAATCCAAAGGGGGGGTATTGTCACTTTTCATGGAAAAATGAGAAAAATTAAATTTTCTAAAAATGAAATAAATGCCTTCTATACACCTCAAACATTCACTCCAAAAAAGAAGATTGTTGTTTTTCGTAATATTTTTAGAAATTTGGGCTCTTATAGTAAGAATAACACTTGCGGTGAAGCATCTTTTATGCTCATTTCTTGTTTTTCAGGATTTATTCTGGGTTTCATTTTGTTTATTTGATGAAAATGAACAACAATACACACCATGGAAACATTTTTGTTTGATTTGTGTCGAGTGAGATTTTCACCTAGAACCCAAAGGGGGGTGTATTGGCACTTTTCACGGAAAAATGTGAAAAATTAAATTTTCTAAAAATGAAATAAATGCCTTCTATACACCTCAAACATTCACTCTAAAATAGAAAATTGTTGCTTTTCGCAATATTTTTAGAAATTTGGCTCTTATAGTAACATTAACACTTGCGCTGAAGCATCTTTTATGCTCATTTCTTGTTTTTCAGGATTTATTCTGGGTTTAATTTTGTTTACTTGATGAAAATGAACAACAATACACACCATGGAAACATTTTTGTTTGATTTGTGTCGAGTGAGATTTTCACCTAGAACCCAAAGGGGGGGGGTATTGGCACTTTTCATGGAGAAATGAGAAAAATTAAATTTTCTAAAAATGAAATAAATGCCTTCCATACACCGCAAACATTCACTCTTAAATAAAGATTGTGGTTTTTCGCAATATTTTTAGAAATTTGGGCTCTTATAATAAGAATAACACTTGCGCTAAAGCATCTTTTATGCTCATTTCTTGTCTTTCAGGATTTATTCTGGGTTTAATTTTGTTTATTTGATGAAAATGAACAACAATACACACCATGGAAACATTTTTGTTTGATTTGTGTCGAGTGAGATTTTCACCTAGAACCCAAAGGGGGGGGTATTGGCACTTTTCATGGAAAAATGTGAAAAATTAAATTTTCTAAAAATGTAATAAATAACTTCTATACACCTGAAACATTTACTCTAAAACTGAAAATTGTTGCTTTTCGCAATATTTTTAGAAATTTGGGCTCTTTTAGTAACATGAACACTTGCGCTGAAGCATCTTTTATGCTCATTTCTTGTCTTTCAGGATTTATTCTGGGTTTAATTTTGTTTATTTGATGAAAATGCACAACAATACACACCATGGAAACATTTTTGTTTGATTTGTGTCGAGTGAGATTTTCACCTAGAACCCAAAGGAGGGGTATTGGCACTTTTCATGGAAAAATGAGAAAAATTAAATTTTCTAAAAATGAAATAAATGCCTTCTATACACCTCAAACATTCACTCTGAAATAGAAAATTGTTGTTTTTCGCAAAATTTTTAGAAATTTTGGCTCTTTTAGTAACAATAACACTTGCGCTGAAGCATCTTTTATGCTCAATTCTTGTCTTTCAGGATTTATTCTGAGTTTTATTTTATTTATTTGATGAAAATGAACAACAATACACACCATGGAAACGTTTTTGTTTGATTTGTGTCGACTGAGATTTACACCTAGAACCCAAAGGGGGGGGTATTGGCACTTTTCATGGAAAAATCTGAAAAATTAAATTTTCTAAAAATTAAATAAATGCCTTCTATACACCTCAAACATTCACTCTAAAACTGAAAATTGTTGCTTTTCGCATTATTTTTAGAAATTTGGCCCCTTTAATAACATTAACACTTGCGCTGAAGCATCTTTTATGCTCATTTCTTGTCTTTCAGGATTAATTCTGGGTTTTTTTGTTTATTTGATGAAAATGAACAACAATACACACCATGGAAACATTTTTGTTTGATTTGTGTCGAGTGAGATTTTCACCTAGAACCCAAAGGGGGGGGTATTGGCACTTTTCATGGAAAAATGTGAAAAATTAAATTTTCTAAAAATGAAATAAATGCCTTCTATACACCTCAAACATTCACTCTAAAAAAGAAGATTGTGGTTTTTCGCAATATTTTTAGAAATTTGGGCTCTAATAGTAAGAATAACACTTTCGCTGAAGCATCTTTTATGCTCATTTCTTGTCCTTCAGGATTTATTCTGGGTTTTTTTTGTTTATTTAATGAAAATGAACAAAAATACACACCATGCAAACATTTTTGTTTGATTTGTGTCGAGTGAGATTTTTACCTAGACCCGAAAGGGGGGGTATTGGCACTTTTCATGGAAAAATGAGAAAAATTAAATTTTCTAAAAATGAAATAAATGCCTTCTATACACCTCAAACATTCACTCCAAAAAAGAAGATTGTGGTTTCTCGTAATATTTTTAGAAATTTGGGCTCTTATAGTAAGAATAACACTTGCGCTGAAGCATCTTTTATGCTCATTTATTGTTTTTCAGGATTTATTCTGGGTTTAATTTTGTTTATTTGATGAAAATGAACAACAATACACACCATGGAAACATTTTTGTTTGATTTGTGTCGAGTGAGATTTTCACCTAGAACCCAAAGGGGGGGGTATTGGCACTTTTAATGGAAAAATGTGAAAAATTAAATTTTCTAAAAATGAAATAAATGCCTTCTATACACCTCAAACATTCACTCTAAAAAAGAAGATTGTGGTTTTTCGCAATATTTTTAGAAATTTGGGCTCTTATTATAAGAATAACACTTGCGCTAAAGCATCTTTTATGCTCATTTCTTGTCTTTCAGGATTTATTCTGGGTTTAATTTTGTTTATTTGATAAAAATGAACAACAATACACACCATGGAAACATTTTTGTTTGATTTGTGTCGAGTGAGATTTTCACCTAGAACCCAAAGGGGGGTGTATTGGCACTTTTCACGGAAAAATGTGAAAAATTAAATTTTCTAAAAATGAAATAAATGCCTTCTATACACCTCAAACATTCACTCTAAAATAGAAAATTGTTGCTTTTCGCAATATTTTTAGAAATTTGGCTCTTATAGTAACATTAACACTTGCGCTGAAGCATCTTTTATGCTCATTTCTTGTCTTTCAGGATTTATTCTGGGTTTAATTTTGTTTATTTGCTGAAAATGAACAACAATACACACCATGGAAACATTTTTGTTTGATTTGTGTCGAGTGAGATTTTCACCTAGAACCCTAAGGGGGGGGTATTGGCACTTTTAATGGAAAAATGTGAAAAATTAAATTTTCTAAAAATGAAATAAATGCCTTCTATACACCTCAAACATTCACTCTAAAAAAGAAGATTGTGGTTTTTCGCAATATTTTTAGAAATTTGGGCTCTAATAGTAACATTAACACTTGCGCTGAAGCATCTTTTATGCTCATTTCTTGTTTTTCAGGATTTATTCTGGGTTTAATTTTGTTTATTTAATGAAAATGAAAAAAAATACACACCATGGAAACATTTTTGTTTGATTTGTGGTGAGTGAGATTTTTACCTAGACCCGAAAGGGGGGGTATTGGCACTTTTCATGGAAAAATGAGAAAAATTAAATTTTCTAAAAATGAAATAAATGCCTTCCATACACCGCAAACATTCACTCTTAAATAAAGATTGTGGTTTTTCGCAATATTTTTAGAAATTTGGGCTCTTATAATAAGAATAACCCTTGCGCTGAAGCATCTTTTATGCGCATTTCTTGTCTTTCAGGATTTATTCTGGGTTTAATTTTGTTTATTTGATGAAAATGAACAACAATACACACCATGGAATCATTTTTGTTTGAATTGTGTCGAGTGAGATTTTCACCTAGAACCCAAAGGGGGGGGTATTGGCACTTTTCTTGGAAAAATGTGAAAATTTAAATTTTCTAAAAATGTAATAAATGCCTTCTATACACCTGAAACATTCACTCTAAAACTGAAAATTGTTGCTTTTCGCAATATTTTTAGAAATTTGGGCTCTTTTAGTAACATGAACACTTGCGCTGAAGCATCTTTTATGCTCATATCTTATCTTTCAGGATTTATTCTGAGTTTTATTTTGTTTATTTGATGAAAATGAACAAGAATACACACCATGGAAACATTTTTGTTTGATTTGTGTCGAGTGAGATTTTCACCTAGAACCCAAAGGGGGGGGTATTGGCACTTTTCACGGAAAAATGTGAAAAATTAAATTTTCTAAAAATGAAATAAATGCCTTCTATACACCTCAAACATTCACTCTAAAACAGAAGATTGTGGTTTTTCGCAATATTTTTAGAAATTTGGCTCTTATAGTAACATTAACACTTGCGCTGAAGCATCTTTTATGCTCATTTCTTGTCTTTCAGGATTTATTCTGGGTTTCATTTTGTTTATTTGATGAAAATGAACAACAATTGACACCATGGAAACATTTTTGTTTGATTTGTGTCGAGTGAAATTTTCACCTAGAATCCAAAGGGGGGGTATTGTCACTTTTCATGGAAAAATGAGAAAAATTAAATTTTCTAAAAATGAAATAAATGCCTTCTATACACCTCAAACATTCACTCCAAAAAAGAAGATTGTTGTTTTTCGTAATATTTTTAGAAATTTGGGCTCTTATAGTAAGAATAACACTTGCGCTGAAGCATCTTTTATGCTCATTTCTTGTTTTTCAGGATTTATTCTGGGTTTCATTTTGTTTATTTGATGAAAATGAACAACAATACACACCATGGAAACATTTTTGTTTGATTTGTGTCAAGTGAGATTTTCACCTAGAACCCAAAGGGGGGTGTATTTGCACTTTTCACGGAAAAATGTGAAAAATTAAATTTTCTAAAAATGAAATAAATGCCTTCTATACACCTCAAACATTCACTCTAAAATTGAAAATTGTTGCTTTTCGCAATATTTTTAGAAATTTGGCTCTTATAGTAACATTAACACTTGCGCTGAAGCATCTTTTATGCTCATTTCTTGTCTTTCAGGATTTATTCTGGGTTTAATTTTGTTTATTTGATGAAAATGAACAACAATACACACCATGGAAACATTTTTGTTTGATTTGTGTCGAGTGACATTTTCACCTAGAATCCAAAAGGGGGGTATTGGCACTTTTCATGGAAAAATGAGAAAAATTAAATTTCCTAAAAATGAAATAAATGCCTTCTATACACCTCAAACATTCACTCTAAAATAGAAGATTGTTGTTTTTCGCAAAATTTTTAGAAATTTGGGCTCTTATAATAAGAATAACACTTGCGCTAAAGCATCTTTTATGCTCATTTCTTGTCTTTCAGGATTTATTCTGGGTTTAATTTTGTTTATTTGATGAAAATGAACAACAATACACACCATGGAAACATTTTTGTTTGATTTGTGTCGAGTGAGATTTTCACCTAGAACCCAAAGGGGGGGGTATTGGCACTTTTCATGGAAAAATGTGAAAAATTAAATTTTCTAAAAATGTAATAAATAACTTCTATACACCTGAAACATTTACTCTAAAACTGAAAATTGTTGCTTTTCGCAATATTTTTAGAAATTTGGGCTCTTTTAGTAACATGAACACTTGCGCTGAAGCATCTTTTATGCTCATTTCTTGTCTTTCAGGATTTATTCTGGGTTTAATTTTGTTTATTTGATGAAAATGCACAACAATACACACCATGGAAACATTTTTGTTTGATTTGTGTCGAGTGAGATTTATACCTAGAACCCAAAGGAGGGGTATTGGCACTTTTCATGGAAAAATGAGAAAAATTAAATTTTCTAAAAATGAAATAAATGCCTTCTATACACCTCAAACATTCACTCTAAAATAGAAAATTGTTGTTTTTCGCAAAATTTTTAGAAATTTTGGCTCTTTTAGTAACAATAACACTTGCGCTGAAGCATCTTTTATGCTCAATTCTTGTCTTTCAGGATTTATTCTGAGTTTTATTTTATTTATTTGATGAAAATGAACAACAATACACACCATGGAAACGTTTTTGTTTGATTTGTGTCGACTGAGATTTACACCTAGAACCCAAAGGGGGGGGTATTGGCACTTTTCATGGAAAAATCTGAAAAATTAAATTTTCTAAAAATTAAATAAATGCCTTCTATACACCTCAAACATTCACTCTAAAACTGAAAATTGTTGCTTTTCGCATTATTTTTAGAAATTTGGCCCCTTTAATAACATTAACACTTGCGCTGAAGCATCTTTTATGCTCATTTCTTGTCTTTCAGGATTAATTCTGGGTTTTTTTGTTTATTTGATGAAAATGAACAACAATACACACCATGGAAACATTTTTGTTTGATTTGTGTCGAGTGAGATTTTCACCTAGAACCCAAAGGGGGGGGTATTGGCACTTTTCATGGAAAAATGTGAAAAATTAAATTTTCTAAAAATGAAATAAATGCCTTCTATACACCTCAAACATTCACTCTAAAAAAGAAGATTGTGGTTTTTCGCAATATTTTTAGAAATTTGGGCTCTAATAGTAAGAATAACACTTTCGCTGAAGCATCTTTTATGCTCATTTCTTGTCCTTCAGGATTTATTCTGGGTTTTTTTTGTTTATTTAATGAAAAGGAACAAAAATACACACCATGCAAACATTTTTGTTTGATTTGTGTCGAGTGAGATTTTTACCTAGACCCGAAAGGGGGGGTATTGGCACTTTTCATGGAAAAATGAGAAAAATTAAATTTTCTAAAAATGAAATAAATGCCTTCTATACACCTCAAACATTCACTCCAAAAAAGAAGATTGTGGTTTCTCGTAATATTTTTAGAAATTTGGGCTCTTATAGTAAGAATAACACTTGTGCTGAAGCATCTTTTATGCTCATTTATTGTTTTTCAGGATTTATTCTGGGTTTAATTTTGTTTATTTGATGAAAATGAACAACAATACACACCATGGAAACATTTTTGTTTGATTTGTGTCGAGTGAGATTTTCACCTAGAACCCAAAGGGGGGGGTATTGGCACTTTTAATGGAAAAATGTGAAAAATTAAATTTTCTAAAAATGAAATAAATGCCTTCTATACACCTCAAACATTCACTCTAAAAAAGAAGATTGTGGTTTTTCGCAATATTTTTAGAAATTTGGGCTCTTATTATAAGAATAACACTTGCGCTAAAGCATCTTTTATGCTCATTTCTTGTCTTTCAGGATTTATTCTGGGTTTAATTTTGTTTATTTGATGAAAATGAACAACAATACACACCATGGAAACATTTTTGTTTGATTTGTGTCGAGTGAGATTTTCACCTAGAACCCAAAGGGGGGGGTATTGGCACTTTTCATGGAAAAATGTGAAAAATTAAATTTTCTAAAAATGTAATAAATAACTTCTATACACCTGAAACATTTACTCTAAAACTGAAAATTGTTGCTTTTCGCAAAATTTTTAGAAATTTGGGCTCTTTTAGTAACATGAACACTTGCGCTGAAGCATCTTTTATGCTCATTTCTTGTCTTTCAGGATTTATTCTGGGTTTAATTTTGTTTATATGATGAAAATGCACAACAATACACACCATGGAAACATTTTTGTTTGATTTGTGTCGAGTGAGATTTTCACCTAGAACCCAAAGGAGGGGTATTGGCACTTTTCATGGAAAAATGAGAAAAATTAAATTTTCTAAAAATGAAATAAATGCCTTCTATACACCTCAAACATTCACTCTAAAATAGAAAATTGTTGTTTTTTGCAAAATTTTTAGAAATTTTGGCTCTTTTAGTAACAATAACACTTGCGCTGAAGCATCTTTTATGCTCAATTCTTGTCTTTCAGGATTTATTCTGAGTTTTATTTTATTTATTTGATGAAAATGAACAACAATACACACCATGGAAACGTTTTTGTTTGATTTGTGTCGACTGAGATTTACACATAGAACCCAAAGGGGGGGGTATTGGCACTTTTCATGGAAAAATCTGAAAAATTAAATTTTCTAAAAATTAAATAAATGCCTTCTATACACCTCAAACATTCACTCTAAAACTGAAAATTGTTGCTTTTCGCATTATTTTTAGAAATTTGGCCCCTTTAATAACATTAACACTTGCGCTGAAGCATCTTTTATGCTCATTTCTTGTCTTTCAGGATTAATTCTGGGTTTTTTTGTTTATTTGATGAAAATGAACAACAATACACACCATGGAAACATTTTTGTTTGATATGTGTCGAGTGAGATTTTCACCTAGAACCCAAAGTGGGGGGTATTGGCACTTTTCACGGAAAAATGTGAAAAATTAAATTTTCTAAAAATGAAATAAATGCCTTCTATACACCTCAAACATTCACTCTAAAACAGAAGATTGTGGTTTTTCGCAATATTTTTAGAAATTTGGCTCTTATAGTAACATTAACACTTGCGCTGAAGCATCTTTTATGCTCATTTCTTGTCTTTCAGGACTTATTCTGGGTTTCATTTTGTTTATTTGATGAAAATGAACAACAATACACACCATGGAATCATTTTTGTTTGATTTGTGTCGAGTGAGATTTTCACCTAGAACCCAAAGGGGGGGGTATTGTCACTTTTCATGGAAAAATGAGAAAAATTAAATTTTCTAAAAATGAAATAAATGCCTTCTATACACCTCAAACATTCACTCCAAAAAAGAAGATTGGTTTTTTTCGTAATATTTTTAGAAATTTGGGCTCTTATAGTAAGAATAACACTTGCGCTGAAGCATCTTTTATGCTCATTTCTTGTTTTTCAGGATTTATTCTGGGTTTCATTTTGTTTATTTGATGAAAATGAACAACAATACACACCATGGAAACATTTTTGTTTGATTTGTGTCGAGTGAGATTTTCACCTAGAACCCAAAGGGGGGTGTATTGGCACTTTTCACGGAAAAATGTGAAAAATTAAATTTTCTAAAAATGAAATAAATGCCTTCTATACACCTCAAACATTCACTCTAAAATAGAAAATTGTTGCTTTTCGCAATATTTTTAGAAATTTGGCTCTTATAGTAACATTAACACTTGCGCTGAAGCATCTTTTATGCTCATTTCTTGTCTTTCAGGATTTATTCTGGGTTTAATTTTGTTTATTTGATGAAAATGAAAAAAAATACACACCATGGAAACATTTTTGTTTGATTTGTGGTGAGTGAGATTTTTACCTAGACCCGAAAGGGGGGGTATTGGCACTTTTCATGGAAAAATGAGAAAAATTAAATTTTCTAAAAATGAAATAAATGCCTTCTATACATCTCAAACATTCACTTAAAAAAAGAAGATTGTGGTTTTTCGTAATATTTTTAGAAATTTTGGCTCTTTTAGTTACAATAACACTTGCGCTGAAGCAACTTTTATGCTCACTTCTTGTCTCTCAGGATTTATTCTGAGTTTTATTTTATTTATTTGATGAAAATGGACAACAATACACACCATGGAAACGTTTTTGTTTGATTTGTGTCGACTGAGATTTTCACCTAGAACCCAAAGGGGGGGTATTGGCACTTTTCATGGAAAAATCTGAAAAATTAAATTTTCTAAAAATTAAATAAATGCCTTCTATACACCTCAAACATTCACTCTAAAACTGAAAATTGTTGCTTTTCGCATTATTTTTAGAAATTTGGGCTCTTTTAGTAACATTAACACTTGCGCTGAAGCATCTTTTATGCTCATTTCTTGTCTTTTAGGACTTATTCTGGGTTTCATTTTGTTTATTTGATGAAAATGAACAACAATACACACCATGGAAACATTTTTGTTTGATTTGTGTCGAGTGAGATTTTCACCTAGAACCCAAAGGGGGGGGTATTGTCACTTTTCATGGAAAAATGAGAAAAATTAAATTTTCTAAAAATGAAATAAATGCCTTCTATACACCTCAAACATTCACTCCAAAAAAGAAGATTGTTGTTTTTCGTAATATTTTTAGAAATTTGGGCTCTTATAGTAAGAATAACACTTGCGCTGAAGCATCTTTTATGCTCATTTCTTGTTTTTCAGGATTTATTCTGGGTTTCATTTTGTTTATTTGATGAAAATGAACAACAATACACACCATGGAAACATTTTTGTTTGATTTGTGTCGAGTGAGATTTTCACCTAGAACCCAAAGGGGGGTGTATTGGCACTTTTCACGGAAAAATGTGAAAAATTAAATTTTCTAAAAATGAAATAAATGCCTTCTATACACCTCAAACATTCACTCTAAAATAGAAAATTGTTGCTTTTCGCAATATTTTTAGAAATTTGGCTCTTATAGTAACATTAACACTTGCGCTGAAGCATCTTTTATGCTCATTTCTTGTCTTTCAGGATTTATTCTGGGTTTAATTTTGTTTATTTGATGAAAATGAACAACAATACACACCATGGAAACATTTTTGTTTGATTTGTGTCGAGTGAGATTTTCACCTAGAACCCAAAGGGGGGGGTATTGGCACTTTTAATGGAAAAATGTGAAAAATTAAATTTTCTAAAAATGAAATAAATGCCTTCTATACACCTCAAACATTCACTCTAAAAAAGAAGATTGTGGTTTTTCGCAATATTTTTAGAAATTTGGGCTCTAATAGTAAGAATAACACTTTCGCTGAAGCATCTTTTATGCTCATTTCTTGTCCTTCAGGATTTATTCTGGGTTTTTTTTGTTTATTTAATGAAAATGAAAAAAAATACACACCATGGAAACATTTTTGTTTGATTTGTGGTGAGTGAGATTTTTACCTAGACCCGAAAGGGGGGGTATTGGCACTTTTCATGGAAAAATGAGAAAAATAAAATTTTCTAAAAATGAAATAAATGCCTTCTATACACCTCAAACATTCACTCCAAAAAAGAAGATTGTGGTTTTTCGTAATATTTTTAGAAATTTGGGCTCTTATAGTAAGAATAACACTTGCGCTGAAGCATCTTTTATGCTCATTTCTTGTTTTTCAGGATTTATTCTGGGTTTAATTTTGTTTACTTGATGAAAATGAACAACAATATACACCATGGAAACATTTTTGTTTGATTTGTGTCGAGTGAGATTTTCACCTAGAACCCAAAGGGGGGGGTATTGGCACTTTTCACGGAAAAATGTGTAAAATTAAATTTTCTAAAAATGAAATAAATGCCTTCTATACACCTCAAACATTCACTCTAAAACAGAAGATTGTGGTTTTTCGCAATATTTTTAGAAATTTGGCTCTTATAGTAACATTAACACTGGCGCTGAAGCATCTTTTATGCTCATTTCTTGTCTTTCAGGATTTATTCTGGGTTTCATTTTGTTTATTTGATGAAAATGAACAACAATTGACACCATGGAAACATTTTTGTTTGATTTGTGTCGAGTGAAATTTTCACCTAGAATCCAAAGGGGGGGTATTGTCACTTTTCATGGAAAAATGAGAAAAATTAAATTTTCTAAAAATGAAATAAATGCCTTCTATACACCTCAAACATTCACTCCAAAAAAGAAGATTGTTGTTTTTCGTAATATTTTTAGAAATTTGGGCTCTTATAGTAAGAATAACACTTGCGCTGAAGCATCTTTTATGCTCATTTCTTGTTTTTCAGGATTTATTCTGGGTTTCATTTTGTTTATTTGATGAAAATGAACAACAATACACACCATGGAAACATTTTTGTTTGATTTGTGTCGAGTGAGATTTTCACCTAGAACCCAAAGGGGGGTGTATTGGCACTTTTCACGGAAAAATGTGAAAAATTAAATTTTCTAAAAATGAAATAAATGCCTTCTATACACCTCAAACATTCACTCTAAAATTGAAAATTGTTGCTTTTCGCAATATTTTTAGAAATTTGGCTCTTATAGTAACATTAACACTTGCGCTGAAGCATCTTTTATGCTCATTTCTTGTCTTTCAGGATTTATTCTGGGTTTAATTTTGTTTATTTGATGAAAATGAACAACAATACACACCATGGAAACATTTTTGTTTGATTTGTGTCGAGTGACATTTTCACCTAGAATTCAAAAGGGGGGTATTGGCACTTTTCATGGAAAAATGAGAAAAATTAAATTTCCTAAAAATGAAATAAATGCCTTCTATACACCTCAAACATTCACTCTAAAATAGAAGATTGTTGTTTTTCGCAAAATTTTTAGAAATTTGGGCTCTTATAATAAGAATAACACTTGCGCTAAAGCATCTTTTATGCTCATTTCTTGTCTTTCAGGATTTATTCTGGGTTTAATTTTGTTTATTTGATGAAAATGAACAACAATACACACCATGGAAACATTTTTGTTTGATTTGTGTCGAGTGAGATTTTCACCTAGAACCCAAAGGGGGGGTATTGGCACTTTTCATGGAAAAATGTGAAAAATTAAATTTTCTAAAAATGTAATAAATAACTTCTATACACCTGAAACATTTACTCTAAAACTGAAAATTGTTGCTTTTCGCAATATTTTTAGAAATTTGGGCTCTTTTAGTAACATGAACACTTGCGCTGAAGCATCTTTTATGCTCATTTCTTGTCTTTCAGGATTTATTCTGGGTTTAATTTTGTTTATTTGATGAAAATGCACAACAATACACACCATGGAAACATTTTTGTTTGATTTGTGTCGAGTGAGATTTTCACCTAGAACCCAAAGGAGGGGTATTGGCACTTTTCATGGAAATTGAGAAAAATTAAATTTTCTAAAAATGAAATAAATGCCTTCTATACACCTCAAACATTCACTCTAAAATAGAAAATTGTTGTTTTTCGCAAAATTTTTAGAAATTTTGGCTCTTTTAGTAACAATAACACTTGCGCTGAAGCATCTTTTATGCTCAATTCTTGTCTTTCAGGATTTATTCTGAGTTTTATTTTATTTATTTGATGAAAATGAACAACAATACACACCATGGAAACGTTTTTGTTTGATTTGTGTCGACTGAGATTTACACCTAAAACCCAAAGGGGTTTTGGCACTTTTCATGGAAAAATCTGAAAAATTAAATTTTCTAAAAATTAAATAAATGCCTTCTATACACCTCAAACATTCACTCTAAAACTGAAAATTGTTGCTTTTCGCATTATTTTTAGAAATTTGGCCCCTTTAATAACATTAACACTTGCGCTGAAGCATCTTTTATGCTCATTTCTTGTCTTTCAGGATTAATTCTGGGTTTTTTTGTTTATTTGATGAAAATGAACAACAATACACACCATGGAAACATTTTTGTTTGATTTGTGTCGAGTGAGATTTTCACCTAGAACCCAAAGGGGGGGGTATTGGCACTTTTCATGGAAAAATGTGAAAAATTAAATTTTCTAAAAATGAAATAAATGCCTTCTATACACCTCAAACATTCACTCTAAAAAAGAAGATTGTGGTTTTTCGCAATATTTTTAGAAATTTGCGCTCTAATAGTAAGAATAACACTTTCGCTGAAGCATCTTTTATGCTCATTTCTTGTTTTTCAGGATTAATTCTGGGTTTTTTTTGTTTATTTAATGAAAATGAACAAAAATACACACCATGCAAAAATTTTTGGTTGATTTGTGTCGAGTGAGATTTTTACCTAGACCCGAAAGGGGGGGTATTGGCACTTTTCATGGAAAAATGAGAAAAATTAAATTTTCTAAAAATGAAATAAATGCCTTCTATACACCTCAAACATTCACTCCAAAAAAGAAGATTGTGGTTTTTCGTAATATTTTTAGAAATTTGGGCTCTTATAGTAAGAATAACACTTGCGCTGAAGCATCTTTTATGCTCATTTCTTGTTTTTCAGGATTTATTCTGGGTTTAATTTTGTTTATTTGATGAAAATGAACAACAATACACACCATGGAAACATTTTTGTTTGATTTGTGTCGAGTGAGATTTTCACCTAGAACCCAAAGGGGGGGGTATTGGCACTTTTAATGGAAAAATGTGAAAAATTAAATTTTCTAAAAATGAAATAAATGCCTTCTATACACCTCAAACATTCACTCTAAAAAAGAAGATTGTGGTTTTTCGCAATATTTTTAGAAATTTGGGCTCTTATTATAAGAATAACACTTGCGCTAAAGCATCTTTTATGCTCATTTCTTGTCTTTCAGGATTTATTCTGGGTTTAATTTTGTTTATTTGATGAAAATGAACAACAATACACACCATGGAAACATTTTTGTTTGATTTGTGTCGAGTGAGATTTTCACCTAGAACCCAAAGGGGGGGGTATTGGCACTTTTCATGGAAAAATGTGAAAAATTAAATTTTCTAAAAATGTAATAAATAACTTCTATACACCTGAAACATTTACTCTAAAACTGAAAATTGTTGCTTTTCGCAATATTTTTAGAAATTTGGGCTCTTTTAGTAACATGAACACTTGCGCTGAAGCATCTTTTATGCTCATTTCTTGTCTTTCAGGATTTATTCTGGGTTTAATTTTGCTTATTTGATGAAAATGCACAACAATACACACCATGGAAACATTTTTGTTTGATTTGTGTCGAGTGAGATTTTCACCTAGAACCCAAAGGAGGGGTATTGGCACTTTTCATGGAAAAATGAGAAAAATTAAATTTTCTAAAAATGAAATAAATGCCTTCTATACACCTCAAACATTCACTCTAAAATAGAAAATTGTTGTTTTTTGCAAAATTTTTAGAAATTTTGGCTCTTTTAGTAACAATAACACTTGCGCTGAAGCATCTTTTATGCTCAATTCTTGTCTTTCAGGATTTATTCTGAGTTTTATTTTATTTATTTGATGAAAATGAACAACAATACACACCATGGAAACGTTTTTGTTTGATTTGTGTCGACTGAGATTTACACCTAGAACCCAAAGGGGGGGGTATTGGCACTTTTCATGGAAAAATCTGAAAAATTAAATTTTCTAAAAATTAAATAAATGCCTTCTATACACCTCAAACATTCACTCTAAAACTGAAAATTGTTGCTTTTCGCATTATTTTTAGAAATTTGGCCCCTTTAATAACATTAACACTTGCGCTGAAGCATCTTTTATGCTCATTTCTTGTTTTTCAGGATTTATTCTGGGTTTCATTTTGTTTATTTGATGAAAATGAACAACAATACACACCATGGAAACATTTTTGTTTGATTTGTGTCGAGTGAGATTTTCACCTAGAACCCAAAGGGGGGTGTATTGGCACTTTTCACGGAAAAATGTGAAAAATTAAATTTTCTAAAAATGAAATAAATGCCTTCTATACACCTCAAACATTCACTCTAAAATTGAAAATTGTTGCTTTTCGCAATATTTTTAGAAATTTGGCTCTTATAGTAACATTAACACTTGCGCTGAAGCATCTTTTATGCTCATTTCTTGTCTTTCAGGATTTATTCTGGGTTTAATTTTGTTTATTTGATGAAAATGAACAACAATACACACCATGGAAACATTTTTGTTTGATTTGTGTCGAGTGACATTTTCACCTAGAATTCAAAAGGGGGGTATTGGCACTTTTCATGGAAAAATGAGAAAAATTAAATTTCCTAAAAATGAAATAAATGCCTTCTATACACCTCAAACATTCACTCTAAAATAGAAGATTGTTGTTTTTCGCAAAATTTTTAGAAATTTGGGCTCTTATAATAAGAATAACACTTGCGCTAAAGCATCTTTTATGCTCATTTCTTGTCTTTCAGGATTTATTCTGGGTTTAATTTTGTTTATTTGATGAAAATGAACAACAATACACACCATGGAAACATTTTTGTTTGATTTGTGTCGAGTGAGATTTTCACCTAGAACCCAAAGGGGGGGTATTGGCACTTTTCATGGAAAAATGTGAAAAATTAAATTTTCTAAAAATGTAATAAATAACTTCTATACACCTGAAACATTTACTCTAAAACTGAAAATTGTTGCTTTTCGCAATATTTTTAGAAATTTGGGCTCTTTTAGTAACATGAACACTTGCGCTGAAGCATCTTTTATGCTCATTTCTTGTCTTTCAGGATTTATTCTGGGTTTAATTTTGTTTATTTGATGAAAATGCACAACAATACACACCATGGAAACATTTTTGTTTGATTTGTGTCGAGTGAGATTTTCACCTAGAACCCAAAGGAGGGGTATTGGCACTTTTCATGGAAATTGAGAAAAATTAAATTTTCTAAAAATGAAATAAATGCCTTCTATACACCTCAAACATTCACTCTAAAATAGAAAATTGTTGTTTTTCGCAAAATTTTTAGAAATTTTGGCTCTTTTAGTAACAATAACACTTGCGCTGAAGCATCTTTTATGCTCAATTCTTGTCTTTCAGGATTTATTCTGAGTTTTATTTTATTTATTTGATGAAAATGAACAACAATACACACCATGGAAACGTTTTTGTTTGATT
This sequence comes from Hetaerina americana, assembly GCF_022747635.1. NCBI lineage: Eukaryota > Metazoa > Arthropoda > Insecta > Odonata > Calopterygidae > Hetaerina > Hetaerina americana. Next base: position 97,049 of record NW_027286847.1, on the reverse strand, counting down.
TGTGTCGACTGAGATTTACACCTAAAACCCAAAGGGGTTTTGGCACTTTTCATGGAAAAATCTGAAAAATTAAATTTTCTAAAAATTAAATAAATGCCTTCTATACACCTCAAACATTCACTCTAAAACTGAAAATTGTTGCTTTTCGCATTATTTTTAGAAATTTGGCCCCTTTAATAACATTAACACTTGCGCTGAAGCATCTTTTATGCTCATTTCTTGTCTTTCAGGATTAATTCTGGGTTTTTTTGTTTATTTGATGAAAATGAACAACAATACACACCATGGAAACATTTTTGTTTGATTTGTGTCGAGTGAGATTTTCACCTAGAACCCAAAGGGGGGTGTATTGGCACTTTTCATGGAAAAATGTGAAAAATTAAATTTTCTAAAAATGAAATAAATGCCTTCTATACACCTCAAACATTCACTCTAAAAAAGAAGATTGTGGTTTTTCGCAATATTTTTAGAAATTTGCGCTCTAATAGTAAGAATAACACTTTCGCTGAAGCATCTTTTATGCTCATTTCTTGTTTTTCAGGATTAATTCTGGGTTTTTTTTGTTTATTTAATGAAAATGAACAAAAATACACACCATGCAAAAATTTTTGGTTGATTTGTGTCGAGTGAGATTTTTACCTAGACCCGAAAGGGGGGGTATTGGCACTTTTCATGGAAAAATGAGAAAAATTAAATTTTCTAAAAATGAAATAAATGCCTTCTATACACCTCAAACATTCACTCCAAAAAAGAAGATTGTGGTTTTTCGTAATATTTTTAGAAATTTGGGCTCTTATAGTAAGAATAACACTTGCGCTGAAGCATCTTTTATGCTCATTTCTTGTTTTTCAGGATTTATTCTGGGTTTAATTTTGTTTATTTGATGAAAATGAACAACAATACACACCATGGAAACATTTTTGTTTGATTTGTGTCGAGTGAGATTTTCACCTAGAACCCAAAGGGGGGGGTATTGGCACTTTTAATGGAAAAATGTGAAAAATTAAATTTTCTAAAAATGAAATAAATGCCTTCTATACACCTCAAACATTCACTCTAAAAAAGAAGATTGTGGTTTTTCGCAATATTTTTAGAAATTTGGGCTCTTATTATAAGAATAACACTTGCGCTAAAGCATCTTTTATGCTCATTTCTTGTCTTTCAGGATTTATTCTGGGTTTAATTTTGTTTATTTGATGAAAATGAACAACAATACACACCATGGAAACATTTTTGTTTGATTTGTGTCGAGTGAGATTTTCACCTAGAACCCAAAGGGGGGGGTATTGGCACTTTTCATGGAAAAATGTGAAAAATTAAATTTTCTAAAAATGTAATAAATAACTTCTATACACCTGAAACATTTACTCTAAAACTGAAAATTGTTGCTTTTCGCAATATTTTTAGAAATTTGGGCTCTTTTAGTAACATGAACACTTGCGCTGAAGCATCTTTTATGCTCATTTCTTGTCTTTCAGGATTTATTCTGGGTTTAATTTTGCTTATTTGATGAAAATGCACAACAATACACACCATGGAAACATTTTTGTTTGATTTGTGTCGAGTGAGATTTTCACCTAGAACCCAAAGGAGGGGTATTGGCACTTTTCATGGAAAAATGAGAAAAATTAAATTTTCTAAAAATGAAATAAATGCCTTCTATACACCTCAAACATTCACTCTAAAATAGAAAATTGTTGTTTTTTGCAAAATTTTTAGAAATTTTGGCTCTTTTAGTAACAATAACACTTGCGCTGAAGCATCTTTTATGCTCAATTCTTGTCTTTCAGGATTTATTCTGAGTTTTATTTTATTTATTTGATGAAAATGAACAACAATACACACCATGGAAACGTTTTTGTTTGATTTGTGTCGACTGAGATTTACACCTAGAACCCAAAGGGGGGGGTATTGGCACTTTTCATGGAAAAATCTGAAAAATTAAATTTTCTAAAAATTAAATAAATGCCTTCTATACACCTCAAACATTCACTCTAAAACTGAAAATTGTTGCTTTTCGCATTATTTTTAGAAATTTGGCCCCTTTAATAACATTAACACTTGCGCTGAAGCATCTTTTATGCTCATTTCTTGTCTTTCAGGATTAATTCTGGGTTTTTTTGTTTATTTGATGAAAATGAACAACAATACACACCATGGAAACATTTTTGTTTGATATGTGTCGAGTGAGATTTTCACCTAGAACCCAAAGTGGGGGGTATTGGCACTTTTCACGGAAAAATGTGAAAAATTAAATTTTCTAAAAATGAAATAAATGCCTTCTATACACCTCAAACATTCACTCTAAAACAGAAGATTGTGGTTTTTCGCAATATTTTTAGAAATTTGGCTCTTATAGTAACATTAACACTTGCGCTGAAGCATCTTTTATGCTCATTTCTTGTCTTTCAGGATTTATTCTGGGTTTCATTTTGTTTATTTGATGAAAATGAACAACAATACACACCATGGAAACATTTTTGTTTGATTTGTGTCGAGTGAAATTTTCACCTAGAATCCAAAGGGGGGGTATTGTCACTTTTCATGGAAAAATGAGAAAAATTAAATTTTTTAAAAATGAAATAAATGCCTTCTATACACCTCAAACATTCACTCCAAAAAAGAAGATTGTTGTTTTTCGTAATATTTTTAGAAATTTGGGCTCTTATAGTAAGAATAACACTTGCGCTGAAGCATCTTTTATGCTCATTTCTTGTTTTTCAGGATTTATTCTGGTTTTAATTTTGTTTATTTGATGAAAATAAACAACAACAATACACACCATGGAAACATTTTTGTTTGATTTGTGTCAAGTGAGATTTTCACCTAGAACCCAAAGGGGGGGGGTATTGGCACTTTTCTTGGAAAAATGTGAAAATTTAAATTTTCTAAAAATGTAATAAATGCCTTCTATACACCTGAAACATTCACTCTAAAACTGAAAATTGTTTCTTTTAACAATATTTTTAGAAATTTGGGCTCTTTCAGTAACATGAACACTTGCGCTGAAGCATCTTTTATGCTCATTTCTTGTTTTTCAGGATTTATTCTGGGTTTAATTTTGTTTATTTGATGAAAATGAACAACAATACACACCATGGAAACATTTTTGTTTGATTTGTGTCGAGTGAGATTTTCACCTAGAACCCAAAGGGGGGGGTATTGGCACTTTTAATGGAAAAATGTGAAAAATTAAATTTTCTAAAAATGAAATAAATGCCTTCTATACACCTCAAACATTCACTCTAAAAAAGAAGATTGTGGTTTTTCGCAATATTTTTAGAAATTTGGGCTCTTATTATAAGAATAACACTTGCGCTAAAGCATCTTTTATGCTCATTTCTTGTCTTTCAGGATTTATTCTGGGTTTAATTTTGTTTATTTGATGAAAATGAACAACAATACACACCATGGAAACATTTTTGTTTGATTTGTGTCGAGTGAGATTTTCACCTAGAACCCAAAGGGGGGGGTATTGGCACTTTTCATGGAAAAATGTGAAAAATTAAATTTTCTAAAAATGTAATAAATAACTTCTATACACCTGAAACATTTACTCTAAAACTGAAAATTGTTGCTTTTCGCAATATTTTTAGAAATTTGGGCTCTTTTAGTAACATGAACACTTGCGCTGAAGCACCTTTTATGCTCATTTCTTGTCTTTCAGGATTTATTCTGGGTTTAATTTTGCTTATTTGATGAAAATGCACAACAATACACACCATGGAAACATTTTTGTTTGATTTGTGTCGAGTGAGATTTTCACCTAGAACCCAAAGTGGGGGGTATTGGCACTTTTCACGGAAAAATGTGAAAAATTAAATTTTCTAAAAATGAAATAAATGCCTTCTATACACCTCAAACATTCACTCTAAAACAGAAGATTGTGGTTTTTCGCAATATTTTTAGAAATTTGGCTCTTATAGTAACATTAACACTTGCGCTGAAGCATCTTTTATGCTCATTTCTTGTCTTTCAGGATTTATTCTGGGTTTCATTTTGTTTATTTGATGAAAATGAACAACAATACACACCATGGAAACATTTTTGTTTGATTTGTGTCGAGTGAAATTTTCACCTAGAATCCAAAGGGGGGGTATTGTCACTTTTCATGGAAAAATGAGAAAAATTAAATATTTTAAAAATGAAATAAATGCCTTCTATACACCTCAAACATTCACTCCAAAAAAGAAGATTGTTGTTTTTCGTAATATTTTTAGAAATTTGGGCTCTTATAGTAAGAATAACACTTGCGCTGAAGCATCTTTTATGCTCATTTCTTGTTTTTCAGGATTTATTCTGGTTTTAATTTTGTTTATTTGATGAAAATAAACAACAACAATACACACCATGGAAACATTTTTGTTTGATTTGTGTCAAGTGAGATTTTCACCTAGAACCCAAAGGGGGGGGGTATTGGCACTTTTCTTGGAAAAATGTGAAAATTTAAATTTTCTAAAAATGTAATAAATGCCTTCTATACACCTGAAACATTCACTCTAAAACTGAAAATTGTTTCTTTTCGCAATATTTTTAGAAATTTGGGCTCTTTTAGTAACATGAACACTTGCGCTGAAGCATCTTTTATGCTCATATCTTATCTTTCAGGATTTATTCTGAGTTTTATTTATTTTATTTGATGAAAATGAACAAGAATACACACCATGGAAACATTTTTGTTTGATTTGTGTCGAGTGAGATTTTCACCTAGAACCCAAAGGGGGGGGTATTGGCACTTTTCACGGAAAAATGTGAAAAATTAAATTTTCTAAAAATGAAATAAATGCCTTCTATACACCTCAAACATTCACTCTAAAACAGAAGATTGTGGTTTTTCGCAATATTTTTAGAAATTTGGCTCTTATAGTAACATTAACACTTGCGCTGAAGCATCTTTTATGCTCATTTCTTGTCTTTCAGGATTTTTCTGGGTTTCATTTTGTTTATTTGATGAAAATGAACAACAATACACACCATGGAAACATTTTTGTTTGATTTGTGTCGAGTGAAATTTTCACCTAGAATCCAAAGGGGGAGAATTGTCACTTTTCATGGAAAAATGAGAAAAATTAAATTTTCTAAAAATGAAATAAATGCCTTCTATACACCTCAAACATTCACTCTAAAATAGAAGATTGTTGTTTTTCGCAAAATTTTTAGAAATTTTGGCTCTTTTAGTTACAATAACACTTGCGCTGAAGCAACTTTTATGCTCACTTCTTGTCTCTCAGGATTTATTCTGAGTTTTATTTTATTTATTTGATGAAAATGGACAACAATACACACCATGGAAACGTTTTTGTTTGATTTGTGTCGACTGAGATTTTCACCTAGAACCCAAAGGGCCAATTGGCACTTTTCATGGAAAAATGTGAAAAATTAAATTTTCTAAAAATTAAATAAATGCCTTCTATACACCTCAAACATTCACTCTAAAACTGAAAATTGTTGCTTTTCGCATTATTTTTAGAAATTTGGGCTCTTTTAGTAACATTAACACTTGCGCTGAAGCATCTTTTATGCTCATTTCATGTCTTTCAGGATTAATTCTGGGTTTTTTTGTTTATTTGATGAAAATGAACAACAATACACACCATGGAAACATTTTTGTTTGATTTGTGTCGAGTGAGATTTTCATCTTGAACCCAAAGGGGGGGGTATTGGCACTTTTCATGGAAAAATGTGAAAAATTAAATTTTCTAAAAATGAAATAAATGCCTTCTATACACCTCAAACATTCACTCTAAAAAAGAAGATTGTGGTTTTTCGCAATATTTTTAGAAATTTGGGCTCTAATAGTAAGAATAACACTTTCGCTGAGGCATCTTTTATGCTCATTTCTTGTCCTTTAGGATTTATTCTGGGTTTTTTTTGTTTATTTAATGAAAATGAACAAAAATACACACCATGGAAACATTTTTGTTTGATTTGTGTCGAGTGAGATTTTTACCTAGACCCGAAAGGGGGGGTATTGGCACTTTTCATGGAAAAATGAGAAAAATTAAATTTTCTAAAAATGAAATAAATGCCTTCTATACACCTCAAACATTCACTCCAAAAAAGAAGATTGTGGTTTTTCGTAATATTTTTAGAAATTTGGGCTCTTATGGTAAGAATAACACTTGCGCTGAAGCATCTCTAATGCTCATTTCTTGTTTTTCAGGATTTATTCTGGGTTTAATTTTGTTTATTTGATGAAAATGAACAACAATACACACCTAGGAAACATTTTTGTTTGACTTGTGTCGAGTGAGATTTTCACCTAGAACCCAAAGGGGGGGGTATTGGCACTTTTCATGGAAAAATCTGAAAAATTAAATTTTCTAAAAATGAAATAAATGCCTTCTTTACACCTCAAACATTCACTCTAAAACTGAAAATTGTTGCTTTTCGCATTATTTTTAGAAATTTGGGCTCTTTTAGTAACATTAACACTTGCGCTGAAGCATCTTTTATGCTCATTTCTTGTCTTTCAGGATTAATTCTGGGTTTTTTTGTTTATTTGATGAAAATGAACAATCATACACACCATGGAAACATTTTTGTTTGATTTGTGTCGAGTGAGATTTTCACCTAGAACCCAAAGGGGGGGTATTGGCACTTTTCATGGAAAAATGTGAAAAATTAAATTTTCTAAAAATGAAATAAATGCCTTCTATACACCTCAAACATTTACTCTAAAAAAGAAGATTGTGGTTTTTCGCAATATTTTTGGAAATTTGGGCTCTAATAGTAAGAATAACACTTTCGCTGAAGCATCTTTTATGCTCAATTCTTGTCCTTCAGGATTTATTCTGGGTTTTTTTTGTTTATTTAATGAAAATGAACAAAAATACACACCATGGAAACATTTTTGTTTGATTTGTGGTGAGTGAGATTTTTACCTAAACCCGAAAGGGGGGGTATTGGCACTTTTCATGGAAAAATGAGAAAAATTAAATTTTCTAAAAATGAAATAAATGCCTTCTATACACCTCAAACATTCACTCCAAAAAAGAAGATTGTGGTTTTTCGTAATATTTTTAGAAATTTGGGCTCTTATAGTAAGAATAACACTTGCGCTGAAGCATCTTTTATGCTCATTTCTTGTTTTTCAGGATTTATTCTGGGTTTAATTTTGTTTATTTGATGAAAATGAACAACAATACACACCATGGAAACATTTTTGTATGATTTTTGTCGAGTGAGATTTTCACCTAGAACCCAAAGGGGGGGGTATTGGCACTTTTCATGGAGAAATGAGAAAAATTAAATTTTCTAAAAATGAAATAAATGCCTTTCATACACCGCAAACATTCACTCTTAAATAAAGATTGTGGTTTTTCGCAATATTTTTAGAAATTTGGGCTCTTATAATAAGAATAACACTTGCGCTGAAGCATCTTTTATGCGCATTTCTTGTCTTTCAGGATTTATTCTGGGTTTAATTTTGTTTATTTGATGAAAATGAACAACAATACACACCATGGAATCATTTTTGTTTGAATTGTGTCGAGTTAGATTTTCACCATAGAACCCAAAGGGGGGGGTATTGGCACTTTTCTTGGAAAAATGTGAAAATTTAAATTTTCTAAAAATGTAATAAATGCCTTCTATACACCTGAAACATTCACTCTAAAACTGAAAATTGTTGCTTTTCGCAATATTTTTAGAAATTTGGGCTCTTTTAGTAACATGAACACTTGCGCTGAAGCATCTTTTATGCTCATATCTTATCTTTCAGGATTTATTCTGAGTTTTATTTTGTTTATTTGATGAAAATGAACAAGAATACACACCATGGAAACATTTTTGTTTGATTTGTGTCGAGTGAGATTTTCACCTAGAACCCAAAGGGGGGGGTATTGGCACTTTTCACGGAAAAATGTGAAAAATTAAATTTTCTAAAAATGAAATAAATGCCTTCTATACACCTCAAACATTCACTCTAAAACAGAAGATTGTGGTTTTTCGCAATATTTTTAGAAATTTGGCTCTTATAGTAACATTAACACTTGCGCTGAAGCATCTTTTATGCTCATTTCTTGTCTTTCAGGATTTATTCTGGGTTTCATTTTGTTTATTTGATGAAAATGAACAACAATTGACACCATGGAAACATTTTTGTTTGATTTGTGTCGAGTGAAATTTTCACCTAGAATCCAAAGGGGGGGTATTATCACTTTTCATGGAAAAATGAGAAAAATTAAATTTTCTAAAAATGAAATAAATGCCTTCTATACACCTCAAACATTCACTCCAAAAAAGAAGATTGTTGTTTTTCGTAATATTTTTAGAAATTTGGGCTCTTATAGTAAGAATAACACTTGCGCTGAAGCATCTTTTATGCTCATTTCTTGTTTTTCAGGATTTATTCTGGGTTTCATTTTGTTTATTTGATGAAAATGAACAACAATACACACCATGGAAACATTTTTGTTTGATTTGTGTCGAGTGAGATTTTCACCTAGAACCCAAAGGGGGGTGTATTGGCACTTTTCACGGAAAAATGTGAAAAATTAAATTTTCTAAAAATGAAATAAATGCCTTCTATACACCTCAAACATTCACTCTAAAATAGAAAATTGTTGCTTTTCGCAATATTTTTAGAAATTTGGCTCTTATAGTAACATTAACACTTGCGCTGAAGCATCTTTTATGCTCATTTCTTGTCTTTCAGGATTTATTCTGGGTTTAATTTTGTTTATTTGATGAAAATGAACAACAATACACACCATGGAAACATTTTTGTTTGATTTGTGTCGAGTGAGATTTTCACCTAGAACCCAAAGGGGGGGGTATTGGCACTTTTAATGGAAAAATGTGAAAAATTAAATTTTCTAAAAATGAAATAAATGCCTTCTATACAACTCAAACATTCACTCTAAAAAAGAAGATTGTGGTTTTTCGCAATATTTTTAGAAATTTGGGCTCTAATAGTAAGAATAACACTTTCGCTGAAGCATCTTTTATGCTCATTTCTTGTCCTTCAGGATTTATTCTGGGTTTTTTTTGTTTATTTAATGAAAATGAAAAAAAATACACACCATGGAAACATTTTTGTTTGATTTGTGGTGAGTGAGATTTTTACCTAGACCCGAAAGGGGGGGTATTGGCACTTTTCATGGAAAAATGAGAAAAATTAAATTTTCTAAAAATGAAATAAATGCCTTCTATACACCTCAAACATTCACTCCAAAAAAGAAGATTGTGGTTTTTCGTAATATTTTTAGAAATTTGGGCTCTTATAGTAAGAATAACACTTGCGCTGAAGCATCTTTTATGCTCATTTCTTGTTTTTCAGGATTTATTCTGGGTTTAATTTTGTTTACTTGATGAAAATGAACAACAATACACACCATGGAAACATTTTTGTTTGATTTGTGTCGAGGAGATTTTCACCTAGAACCCAAAGGGGGGGGTATTGGCACTTTTCTTGGAAAAATGTGAAAATTTAAATTTTCTAAAAATGTAATAAATGCCTTCTATACACCTGAAACATTCACTCTAAAACTGAAAATTGTTGCTTTTCGCAATATTTTTAGAAATTTGGGCTCTTTTAGTAACATGAACACTTGCGCTGAAGCATTTTTTATGCTCATATCTTATCTTTCAGGATTTATTCTGAGTTTTATTTTGTTTATTTGATGAAAATGAACAAGAATACACACCATGGAAACATTTTTGTTTGATTTGTGTCGAGTGAGATTTTCACCTAGAACCCAAAGGGGGGGGTATTGGCACTTTTCACGGAAAAATGTGAAAAATTAAATTTTCTAAAAATGAAATAAATGCCTTCTATACACCTCAAACATTCACTCTAAAACAGAAGATTGTGGTTTTTCGCAATATTTTTAGAAATTTGGCTCTTATAGTAACATTAACACTTGCGCTGAAGCATCTTTTATGCTCATTTCTTGTCTTTCAGGATTTATTCTGGGTTTCATTTTGTTTATTTGATGAAAATGAACAACAATTGACACCATGGAAACATTTTTGTTTGATTTGTGTCGAGGGAAATTTTCACCTAGAATTTAAAGGGGGGGTATTGTCACTTTTCATGGAAAAATGAGAAAAATTAAATTTTCTAAAAATGAAATAAATGCCTTCTATACACCTTAAAACATTCACTCCAAAAAAGAAGATTGTTGTTTTTCGTAATATTTTTAGAAATTTGGGCTCTTATAGTAAGAATAACACTTGCGCAGAAGCATCTTTTATGCTCATTTCTTGTTTTTCAGGATTTATTCTGGGTTTCATTTTGTTTATTTGATGAAAATGAACAACAATACACACCATGGAAACATTTTTGTTTGATTTGTGTCGAGTGAGATTTTCACCTAGAACCCAAAGGGGGGTGTATTGGCACTTTTCACGGAAAAATGTGAAAAATTAAATTTTCTAAAAATGAAATAAATGCCTTCTATACACCTCAAACATTCACTTAAAAATTGAAAATTGTTGCTTTTCGCAATATTTTTAGAAATTTGGCTCTTATAGTAACATTAACACTTGCGCTGAAGCATCTTTTATGCTCATTTCTTGTCTTTCAGGATTTATTCTGGGTTTAATTTTGTTTATTTGATGAAAATGAACAACAATACACACCATGGAAACATTTTTGTTTGATTTGTGTCGAGTGACATTTTCACCTAGAATCCAAAAGGGGGGTATTGGCACTTTTCATGGAACAATGAGAAAAATTAAATTTCCTAAAAATGAAATAAATGCCTTCTATACACCTCAAACATTCACTCTAAAACTGAAAATTGTTGCTTTTCGCAATATTTTTAGAAATTTGGGCTCTTTTAGTAACATGAACACTTGCGCTGAAGCATCTTTTATGCTCATATCTTATCTTTCAGGATTTATTCTGAGTTTTATTTTGTTTATTTGATGAAAATGAACAAGAATACACACCATGGAAACATTTTTGTTTGATTTGTGTCGAGTGAGATTTTCACCTAGAACCCAAAGGGGGGGGTATTGGCACTTTTCACGGAAAAATGTGAAAAATTAAATTTTCTAAAAATGAAATAAATGCCTTCTATACACCTCAAACATTCACTCTAAAACAGAAGATTGTGGTTTTTCGCAATATTTTTAGAAATTTGGCTCTTATAGTAACATTAACACTTGCGCTGAAGCATCTTTTATGCTCATTTCTTGTCTTTCAGGATTTATTCTGGGTTTCATTTTGTTTATTTGATGAAAATGAACAACAATTGACACCATGGAAACATTTTTGTTTGATTTGTGTCGAGTGAAATTTTCACCTAGAATCCAAAGGGGGGGTATTATCACTTTTCATGGAAAAATGAGAAAAATTAAATTTTCTAAAAATGAAATAAATGCCTTCTATACACCTCAAACATTCACTCCAAAAAAGAAGATTGTTGTTTTTCGTAATATTTTTAGAAATTTGGGCTCTTATAGTAAGAATAACACTTGCGCTGAAGCATCTTTTATGCTCATTTCTTGTTTTTCAGGATTTATTCTGGGTTTCATTTTGTTTATTTGATGAAAATGAACAACAATACACACCATGGAAACATTTTTGTTTGATTTGTGTCGAGTGAGATTTTCACCTAGAACCCAAAGGGGGGTGTATTGGCACTTTTCACGGAAAAATGTGAAAAATTAAATTTTCTAAAAATGAAATAAATGCCTTCTATACACCTCAAACATTCACTCTAAAATAGAAAATTGTTGCTTTTCGCAATATTTTTAGAAATTTGGCTCTTATAGTAACATTAACACTTGCGCTGAAGCATCTTTTATGCTCATTTCTTGTCTTTCAGGATTTATTCTGGGTTTAATTTTGTTTATTTGATGAAAATGAACAACAATACACACCATGGAAACATTTTTGTTTGATTTGTGTCGAGTGAGATTTTCACCTAGAACCCAAAGGGGGGGGTATTGGCACTTTTAATGGAAAAATGTGAAAAATTAAATTTTCTAAAAATGAAATAAATGCCTTCTATACAACTCAAACATTCACTCTAAAAAAGAAGATTGTGGTTTTTCGCAATATTTTTAGAAATTTGGGCTCTAATAGTAAGAATAACACTTTCGCTGAAGCATCTTTTATGCTCATTTCTTGTCCTTCAGGATTTATTCTGGGTTTTTTTTGTTTATTTAATGAAAATGAAAAAAAATACACACCATGGAAACATTTTTGTTTGATTTGTGGTGAGTGAGATTTTTACCTAGACCCGAAAGGGGGGGTATTGGCACTTTTCATGGAAAAATGAGAAAAATTAAATTTTCTAAAAATGAAATAAATGCCTTCTATACACCTCAAACATTCACTCCAAAAAAGAAGATTGTGGTTTTTCGTAATATTTTTAGAAATTTGGGCTCTTATAGTAAGAATAACACTTGCGCTGAAGCATCTTTTATGCTCATTTCTTGTTTTTCAGGATTTATTCTGGGTTTAATTTTGTTTACTTGATGAAAATGAACAACAATACACACCATGGAAACATTTTTGTTTGATTTGTGTCGAGTGAGATTTTCACCTAGAACCCAAAGGGGGGGGGTATTGGCACTTTTCATGGAGAAATGAGAAAAATTAAATTTTCTAAAAATGAAATAAATGCCTTCCATACACCGCAAACATTCACTCTTAAATAAAGATTGTGGTTTTTCGCAATATTTTTAGAAATTTGGGCTCTTATAATAAGAATAACCCTTGCGCTGAAGCATCTTTTATGCGCATTTCTTGTCTTTCAGGATTTATTCTGGGTTTAATTTTGTTTATTTGATGAAAATGAACAACAATACACACCATGGAATCATTTTTGTTTGAATTGTGTCGAGTGAGATTTTCACCTAGAACCCAAAGGGGGGGGTATTGGCACTTTTCTTGGAAAAATGTGAAAATTTAAATTTTCTAAAAATGTAATAAATGCCTTCTATACACCTGAAACATTCACTCTAAAACTGAAAATTGTTGCTTTTCGCAATATTTTTAGAAATTTGGGCTCTTTTAGTAACATGAACACTTGCGCTGAAGCATTTTTTATGCTCATATCTTATCTTTCAGGATTTATTCTGAGTTTTATTTTGTTTATTTGATGAAAATGAACAAGAATACACACCATGGAAACATTTTTGTTTGATTTGTGTCGAGTGAGATTTTCACCTAGAACCCAAAGGGGGGGGTATTGGCACTTTTCACGGAAAAATGTGAAAAATTAAATTTTCTAAAAATGAAATAAATGCCTTCTATACACCTCAAACATTCACTCTAAAACAGAAGATTGTGGTTTTTCGCAATATTTTTAGAAATTTGGCTCTTATAGTAACATTAACACTTGCGCTGAAGCATCTTTTATGCTCATTTCTTGTCTTTCAGGATTTATTCTGGGTTTCATTTTGTTTATTTGATGAAAATGAACAACAATTGACACCATGGAAACATTTTTGTTTGATTTGTGTCGAGGGAAATTTTCACCTAGAATTTAAAGGGGGGGTATTGTCACTTTTCATGGAAAAATGAGAAAAATTAAATTTTCTAAAAATGAAATAAATGCCTTCTATACACCTCAAACATTCACTCCAAAAAAGAAGATTGTTGTTTTTCGTAATATTTTTAGAAATTTGGGCTCTTATAGTAAGAATAACACTTGCGCTGAAGCATCTTTTATGCTCATTTCTTGTTTTTCAGGATTTATTCTGGGTTTCATTTTGTTTATTTGATGAAAATGAACAACAATACACACCATGGAAACATTTTTGTTTGATTTGTGTCGAGTGAGATTTTCACCTAGAACCCAAAGGGGGGTGTATTGGCACTTTTCACGGAAAAATGTGAAAAATTAAATTTTCTAAAAATGAAATAAATGCCTTCTATACACCTCAAACCTTCACTCTAAAATTGAAAATTGTTGCTTTTCGCAATATTTTTAGAAATTTGGCTCTTATAGTAACATTAACACTTGCGCTGAAGCATCTTTTATGCTCATTTCTTGTCTTTCAGGATTTATTCTGGGTTTAATTTTGTTTATTTGATGAAAATGAACAACAATACACACCATGGAAACATTTTTGTTTGATTTGTGTCGAGTGACATTTTCACCTAGAATCCAAAAGGGGGGTATTGGCACTTTTCATGGAACAATGAGAAAAATTAAATTTCCTAAAAATGAAATAAATGCCTTCTATACACCTCAAACATTCACTCTAAAATAGAAGATTGTTGTTTTTCGCAAAATTTTTAGAAATTTGGGCTCTTATAATAAGAATAACACTTGCGCTAAAGCATCTTTTATGCTCATTTCTTGTCTTTCAGGATTTATTCTGGGTTTAATTTTGTTTATTTGATGAAAATGAACAACAATACACACCATTGAAACATTTTTGTTTGATTTGTGTCGAGTGAGATTTTCACCTAGAACCCAAAGGGGGGGGTATTGGCACTTTTCATGGAAAAATGTGAAAAATTAAATTTTCTAAAAATGTAATAAATAACTTCTATACACCTGAAACATTTACTCTAAAACTGAAAATTGTTGCTTTTCGCAATATTTTTAGAAATTTGGGCTCTTTTAGTAACATGAACACTTGCGCTGAAGCATCTTTTATGCTCAATTCTTGTCTTTCAGGATTTATTCTGAGTTTTATTTTATTTATTTGATGAAAATGAACAACAATACACACCATGGAAACGTTTTTGTTTGATTTGTGTCGACTGAGATTTACACCTAGAACCCAAAGGGGGGGGTATTGGCACTTTTCATGGAAAAATCTGAAAAATTAAATTTTCTAAAAATTAAATAAATGCCTTCTATACACCTCAAACATTCACTCTAAAACTGAAAATTGTTGCTTTTCGCATTATTTTTAGAAATTTGGCCCCTTTAATAACATTAACACTTGCGCTGAAGCATCTTTTATGCTCATTTCTTGTCTTTCAGGATTAATTCTGGGTTTTTTTGTTTATTTGATGAAAATGAACAACAATACACACCATGGAAACATTTTTGTTTGATTTGTGTCGAGTGAGATTTTCACCTAGAACCCAAAGGGGGGGGGTATTGGCACTTTTCATGGAAAAATGTGAAAAATTAAATTTTCTAAAAATGAAATAAATGCCTTCTATACACCTCAAACATTCACTCTAAAAAAGAAGATTGTGGTTTTTCGCAATATTTTTAGAAATTTGGGCTCTAATAGTAAGAATTACACTTTCGCTGAAGCATCTTTTATGCTCATTTCTTGTCCTTCAGGATTTATTCTGGGTTTTTTTTGTTTATTTAATGAAAATGAACAGAAATACACACCATGCAAACATTTTTGTTTGATTTGTGTCGAGTGAGATTTTTACCTAGACCCGAAAGGGGGGGTATTGGCACTTTTCATGGAAAAATGAGAAAAATTAAATTTTCTAAAAATGAAATAAATGCCTTCTATACACCTCAAACATTCACTCCAAAAAAGAAGATTGTGGTTTTTCGTAATATTTTTAGAAATTTGGGCTCTTATAGTAAGAATAACACTTGCGCTGAAGCATCTTTTATGCTCATTTCTTGTTTTTCAGGATTTATTCTGGGTTTAATTTTGTTTATTTGATGAAAATGAACAACAATACACACCATGGAAACATTTTTGTTTGATTTGTGTCGAGTGAGATTTTCACCTAGAACCCAAAGGGGGGGGTATTGGCACTTTTCATGGAAAAATGTGAAAAATTAAATTTTCTAAAAATGTAATAAATAACTTCTATACACCTGAAACATTTACTCTAAAACTGAAAATTGTTGCTTTTCGCAATATTTTTAGAAATTTGGGCTCTTTTAGTAACATAACACTTGCGCTGAAGCATCTTTTATGCTCATTTCTTGTCTTTCAGGATTTATTCTGGGTTTAATTTTGTTTATTTGATGAAAATGCACAACAATACACACCATGGAAACATTTTTGTTTGATTTGTGTCGAGTGAGATTTTCACCTAGAACCCAAAGGGGGGGGTATTGGCACTTTTCATGGAAAAATGAGAAAAATTAAATTTTCTAAAAATGAAATAAATGCCTTCTATACACCTCAAACATTCACTCTAAAATAGAAAATTGTTGTTTTTTGCAAAATTTTTAGAAATTTTGGCTCTTTTAGTAACAATAACACTTGCGCTGAAGCATCTTTTATGCTCAATTCTTGTCTTTCAGGATTTATTCTGAGTTTTTTTGTTTATTTGATGAAAATGAACAACAATACACACCATGGAAACATTTTTGTTTGATATGTGTCGAGTGAGATTTTCACCTAGAACCCAAAGGGGGGGGGGGGGTATTGGCACTTTTCATGGAAAAATGTGAAAAATTAAATTTTCTAAAAATGAAATAAATGCCTCCTATACACCTCAAACATTCACTCTAAAACAGAAGATTTTGGTTTTTCGCAATATTTTTAGAAATTTGGCTCTTATAGTAACATTAACACTTGCGCTGAAGCATCTTTTATGCTCATTTCTTGTCTTTCAGGATTTATTCTGGGTTTCATTTTGTTTATTTGATGAAAATGAACAACAATACACACCATGGAAACATTTTTGTTTGATTTGTGTCGAGTGAAATTTTCACCTAGAATCCAAAGGGGGGGTATTGTCACTTTTCATGGAAAAATGAGAAAAATTAAATTTTTTAAAAATGAAATAAATGCCTTCTATACACCTCAAACATTCACTCCAAAAAAGAAGATTGTTGTTTTTCGTAATATTTTTAGAAATTTGGGCTCTTATAGTAAGAATAACACTTGCGCTGAAGCATCTTTTATGCTCATTTCTTGTTTTTCAGGATTTATTCTGGTTTTAATTTTGTTTATTTGATGAAAATAAACAACAACAATACACACCATGGAAACATTTTTGTTTGATTTGTGTCGAATGAGATTTTCACCTAGAACCCAAAAGGGGGTGTATTGGCACTTTTCACGGAAAAATGTGAAAAATTAAATTTTCTAAAAATGAAATAAATGCCTTCTATACATCTCAAACATTCACTCTAAAATTGAAAATTGTTGCTTTTCGCAATATTTTTAGAAATTTGGCTCTTATAGTAACATTAACACTTGCGCTGAAGCATCTTTTATGCTCATTTCTTCTCTTTCAGGATTTATTCTGGGTTTAATTTTGTTTATTTGATGAAAATGAACAACAATACACACCATGGAAACATTTTTGTTTCATTTGTGTCGAGTGAGATTTTCACCTAGAATCCAAAAGGGGGGTATTGGCACTTTTCATGAAAAATGAGAAAAATTAAATTTCCTAAAAATGAAATAAATGCCTTCTATACACCTCAAACATTCACTCTAAAATAGAAGATTGTTGTTTTTCAGAAAATTTTTAGAAATTTGGGCTCTTATAATAAGAATAACACTTGCGCTAAAGCATCTTTTATGCTCATTTCTTGTCTTTCAGGATTTATTCTGGGTTTAATTTTGTTTATTTGATGAAAATGAACAACAATACACACCATGGAAACATTTTTGTTTGATTTGTGTTGAGTGAGATTTTCACCTAGAACCCAAAGGGGGGGGGGGTATTGGCACTTTTCATGAAAAATGTGAAAAATTAAATTTTCTAAAAATGAAATAAATGCCTCCTATACACCTCAAACATTCACTCTAAAACAGAAGATTTTGGTTTTTCGCAATATTTTAGAAATTTGGGCTCTTATAATAAGAATAACACTTGCGCTGAAGCATCTTTTATGCTCATTTCTTGTCTTTCAGGATTTATTCTGAGTTTTATTTTATTTATTTGATGAAAATGAACAACAATACACACCATGGAAACGTTTTTGTTTGATTTGTGTCGACTGAGATTTTCACCTAGAACCCAAAGGGGGATGGGGGATTGGCACTTTTCATGGAAAAATCTGAAAAATTAAATTTTCTAAAAATTAAATAAATGCCTTCTATACACCTCAAACATTCACTCTTAAACTGAAATTGTTGCATTTCGCAATATTTTTAGAAATTTGGGCTCTTTTAGTTACATTAACACTTGCGCTGAAGCATCTTTTATGCTCATTTCTTGTCTTTCAGGATTAATTCTGGGTTTTTTTTGTTTATTTGATGAAAATGAACAACAATACACACCATGGAAACATTTTTGTTTGATTTGTGTCGAGTGAGATTTTCACCTAGAACCCAAAGGGGGGGGTATTGGCACTTTTCATGGAAAATGTGAAAAATTAAATTTTCAAAAAATGAAATAAATGCCTTCTATACACCTCAAACATTCACTCTAAAACTGAAAATTGTTCCTTTTCGCAATATTTTTAGAAATTTGGGCTCTTATAGTAAGAATAACACTTGCGCTGAAGCATCTTTTATGCTCATTTCTTGTCTTTAAGGATTTATTCTGGGTTTAATTTTGTTTATTTGATGAAAATGAACAACAATACACACCCTGGAAACATATTTGTTTGATTTGTGTCGAGTGAGATGTTCACCCAGAACCCAAAGGGGGGGGGGGTATTGGCACTTTTCATGGAGAAATGAGAAAAAATAAATTT
Source organism: Hetaerina americana (assembly GCF_022747635.1). NCBI lineage: Eukaryota > Metazoa > Arthropoda > Insecta > Odonata > Calopterygidae > Hetaerina > Hetaerina americana. The sequence continues at coordinate 78,543 of NW_027286847.1, read as the reverse complement.
TCTAAAAATGAAATAAATGCCTTCTATACACCGCAAACATTCACTCTAAAATAGAAGATTGTTGTTTTTCGCAAAATTTTTAGAAATTTGGGCTCTTATAATAAGAATAACACTTGCGCTAAAGCATCTTTTATGCTCATTTCTTGTCTTTCAGGATTTATTCTGGGTTTAATTTTGTTTATTTGATGAAAATGAACAACAATACACACCATGGAAACATTTTTGTTTGATTTGTGTCGAGTGAGATTTTCACCTAGAACCCAAAGGGGCTTCTATACACCTCAAACATTCACTCTAAAACTGAAAATTGTTGCTTTTCGCAATATTTTTAGATATTTGGGCTCTTTTAGTAACATTAACACTTGCGCTGAAGCATCTTTTATGCTCATTTCTTGTCTTTCAGGATTAATTCTGGGTTTTTTTGTTTATTTGATGAAAATGAACCACAATACACACCATGGAAACATTTTTGTTTGATTTGTGTCGAGTGAGATTTTCACCTAGAACCCAAAGGGGGGGGTATTGGCCCTTTTCATGGAAAAATGTGAAAAATTAAATTTTCTAAAAATGAAATAAATGCCTTCTATACACCTCAAACATTCACTCTAAAAAAGAAGATTGTGGTTTTTCGCAATATTTTTAGAAATTTGGGCTCTAATAGTAAGAATAACACTTGCGCTGAAGCTTCTTTTATGCTCATTTCTACTTTTTCAGGACTTATTCTGGGTTTAATTTTGTTTAATTGATGAAAATGAACAACAATACACACCATGGAAACATTTTTGTTTGATTTGTGTCGAGTTAGATTTTCACCTAGAACCCAAAGGGGGGGTTTTGGCACTTTTCAAGGAAAAATGTGAAATATTAAATTTTCTAAAAATGAAATAAATGCCTTCTATACACCTCAAACATTCACTCTAAAACAGAAGATTGTGGTTTTTTCGCAATATTTTTAGAAATTTGGGCTCTTATAATAAGAATAAACACTTGCGCTGAAGCATCTTTTATGCTCATTTCTTGTCTTTCAGGATTTATTCTGGGTTTAATTTTGTTTATTTGATGAAAATGAACAACAATACACACCATGGAAACATTTTTGTTTGATTTGTGTCGAGTGAGATTTTCACCTAGAACCCAAAGGGGGGGGTATTGGCACTTTTCAGGGAAAAATGAGAAAAATTAAATTTTCTAAAAATGAATTAAATGCCTTCTATACACCTCAAACATTCACTCTTAAATGAAAATTGTTGCTTTTCGCAATATTTTTTAGAAATTTGGGCTCTTTTAGTAACATTAACACTTGCGCTGAAGCATCTTTTATGCTCATTTCTTGTCTTTCAGGATTAATTCTGGGTTTTTTTGTTTATTTGATGAAAATGAACCACAATACACACCATGGAAACATTTTTGTTTGATTTGTGTCGAGTGAGATTTTCACCTAGAACCCAAAGGGGGGGTATTGGCCCTTTTCATGGAAAAATGTGAAAAATTAAATTTTCTAAAAATGAAATAAATGCCTTCTATACACCTCAAACATTCACTCTAAAAATAAAGATTGTGGTTTTTCGCAATATTTTAGAAATTTGGGCTCTAATAGCAAGAATTACACTTGCGCTGAAGCATCTTTTATGCTCATTTCTACTTTTTCAGGACTTATTCTGGGTTTAATTTTGTTTATTTGATGAAAATGAACAACAATACACACCATGGAAACATTTTTGTTTGATTTGTGTCGAGTGAGATTTTCACCTAGAACCCAAAGGGGGGGGGTATTGGCACTTTTCATGGAAAAATGAGAAAAATTAAATTTCCTAAAAATGAAATAAATGCCTTCTATACACCTCAAACATTCACTCTAAAATAGAAGATTGTTGTTTTTCGCAAAATTTTTAGAAATTTGGGCTCTTATAATAAGAATAACACTTGCGCTAAAGCATCTTTTATGCTCATTTCTTGTCTTTCAGGATTTATTCTGGGTTTAATTTTGTTTATTTGATGAAAATGAACAACAATACACACCATGGAAACATTTTTGTTTGATTTGTGTTGAGTGAGATTTTCACCTAGAACCCAAAGGGGGGGGGTATTGGCACTTTTCATGGAAAAATGTGAAAAATTAAATTTTCTAAAAATGAAATAAATGCCTTCTATACACCTCAAACATTCACTCTAAAACAGAAGATTTTGGTTTTTCGCAATATTTTTAGAAATTTGGGCTCTTATAATAAGAATAACACTTGCGCTGAAGCATCTTTTATGCTCATTTCTTGTCTTTCAGGATTTATTCTGAGTTTTATTTTATTTATTTGATGAAAATGAACAACAATACACACCATGGAAACGTTTTTGTTTGATTTGTGTCGACTGAGATTTTCACCTAGAACCCAAAGGGGGATGGGGGATTGGCACTTTTCATGGAAAAATCTGAAAAATTAAATTTTCTAAAAATTAAATAAATGCCTTCTATACACCTCAAACATTCACTCTTAAACTGAAAATTGTTGCTTTTCGAAATATTTTTAGAAATTTGGGCTCTTTTAGTTACATTAACACTTGCGCTGAAGCATCTTTTATGCTCATTTCTTGTCTTTCAGGATTAATTCTGGGTTTTTTTTGTTTATTTGATGAAAATGAACAACAATACACACCATGGAAACATTTTTGTTTGATTTGTGTCGAGTGAGATTTTCACCTAGAACCCAAAGGGGGGGGTATTGGCACTTTTCATGGAAAATGTGAAAAATTAAATTTTCAAAAAATGAAATAAATGCCTTCTATACACCTCAAACATTCACTCTAAAACTGAAAATTGTTCCTTTTCGCATATTTTACAAATTTGGGCTCTTATAGTAAGAATAACACTTGCGCTGAAGCATCTTTTATGCTCATTTCTTGTCTTTAAGGATTTATTCTGGGTTTAATTTTGTTTATTTGATGAAAATGAACAACAATACACACCCTGGAAACATATTTGTTTGATTTGTGTCGAGTGAGATGTTCACCAAGAACCCAAAGGGGGGGGGTATTGGCACTTTTCATAGAGAAATGAGAAAAAATAAATTTTCTAAAAATGAAATAAATGCCTTCTATACACCGCAAACATTCACTCTAAAATAGAAGATTGTTGTTTTTCGCAAAATTTTTAGAAATTTGGGCTCTTATAATAAGAATTACACTTGCGCTAAAGCATCTTTTATGCTCATTTCTTGTCTTTCAGGATTTATTCTGGGTTTAATTTTGTTTATTTGATGAAAATGAACAACAATACACACCATGGAAACATTTTTGTTTCATTTGTGTCGAGTGAGATTTTCACCTAGAACCCAAAGGGGCTTCTATACACCTCAAACATTCACTCTAAAACTGAAAATTGTTGCTTTTCGCAATATTTTTAGATATTTGGGCTCTTTTAGTAACATTAACACTTGCGCTGAAGCATCTTTTATGCTCATTTCTTGTCTTTCAGGATTAATTCTGGGTTTTTTTGTTTATTTGATGAAAATGAACCACAATACACACCATGGAAACATTTTTGTTTGATTTGTGTCGAGTGAGATTTTCACCTAGAACCCAAAGGGGGGGGTATTGGCCCTTTTCATGGAAAAATGTGAAAAATTAAATTTCTAAAAATGAAATAAATGCCTTCTATACACCTCAAACATTCACTCTAAAAAAGAAGATTGTGGTTTTTCGCAATATTTTTAGAAATTTGGGCTCTAATAGTAAGAATAACACTTGCGCTGAAGCATCTTTTATGCTCATTTCTACTTTTTCAGGACTTATTCTGGGTTTAATTTTGTTTAATTGATGAAAATGAACAACAATACACACCATGGAAACATTTTTGTTTGATTTGTGTCGAGTTAGATTTTCACCTAGAACCCAAAGGGGGGGTATTGGCACTTTTCAAGGAAAAATGTGAAATATTAAATTTTCTAAAAATGAAATAAATGCCTTCTATACACCTCAAACATTCACTCTAAAACAGAAGATTGTGGTTTTTCGCAATATTTTTAGAAATTTGGGCTCTTATAATAAGAATAACACTTGCGCTGAAGCATCTTTTATGCTCATTTCTTGTCTTTCAGGATTTATTCTGGTTTACTCATTTCTTGTCTTTCAGGATTTATTCTGGGTTTAATTTTGTTTATTTGATGAAAATGAAAACAATACACACCATGGAAACATTTTTGTTTGATTTGTGTCGAGTGAGATTTTCACCTAGAACCCAAAGGGGGGGGTATTGGCACTTTTCAGGGAAAAATGAGGAAAAATTAAATTTTCTAAAAATGAATTAAATGCCTTCTATACACCTCAAACATTCACTCTAAAATGTAAATTGTTGCTTTTCGCAATATTTTTAGAAATTTGGGCTCTTTTAGTAACATTAACACTTGCGCTGATCATCTTTTATGCTCATTTCTTGTCTTTCAGGATTAATTCTGGGTTTTTTTGTTTATTTGATGAAAATGAACCACAATACACACCATGGAAACATTTTTGTTTGATTTGTGTCGAGTGAGATTTTCACCTAGAACCCAAAGGGGGGGGTATTGGCCCTTTTCATGGAAAAATGTGAAAAATTAAATTTTCTAAAAATGAAATAAATGCCTTCTATACACCTCAAACATTCACTCTAAAAAAGAAGATTGTGGTTTTTCGCAATATTTTTAGAAATTTGGGCTCTAATAGCAAGAATTACACTTGCGCTGAAGCATCTTTTATGCTCATTTCTACTTTTTCAGGACTTATTCTGGGTTTAATTTTGTTTATTTGATGAAAATGAACAACAATACACACCATGGAAACATTTTTGTTTGATTTGTGTCGAGTGAGATTTTCACCTAGAACCCAAAGGGGGGGGTATTGGCACTTTTTCATGGAAAAATGAGAAAAATTAAATTTCCTAAAAATGAAATAAATGCCTTCTATACACCTCAAACATTCACTCTAAAATAGAAGATTGTTGTTTTTCGCAAAATTTTTAGAAATTTGGGCTCTTATAATAAGAATAACACTTGCGCTAAAGCATCTTTTATGCTCATTTCTTGTCTTTCAGGATTTATTCTGGGTTTAATTTTGTTTATTTGATGAAAATGAACAACAATACACACCATGGAAACATTTTTGTTTGATTTGTGTTGAGTGAGATTTTCACCTAGAACCCAAAGGGGGGGGGGTATTGGCACTTTTCATGGAAAAATGTGAAAAATTAAATTTTCTAAAAAATGAAATAAATGCCTTCTATACACCTCAAACATTCACTCTAAAACAGAAGATTTTGGTTTTTCGCAATATTTTTAGAAATTTGGGCTCTTATAATAAGAATAACACTTGCGCTGAAGCATCTTTTATGCTCATTTCTTGTCTTTCAGGATTTATTCTGAGTTTTATTTTATTTATTTGATGAAAATGAACAACAATACACACCATGGAAACGTTTTTTGTTTGATTTGTGTCGACTGAGATTTTCACCTAGAACCCAAAGGGGGATGGGGGATTGGCACTTTTCATGGAAAAATCTGAAAAATTAAATTTTCTAAAAATTAAAATAAATGCCTTCTATACACCTCAAACATTCACTCTTAAACTGAAAATTGTTGCTTTTCGCAATATTTTTAGAAATTTGGGCTCTTTTAGTTACATTAACACTTGCGCTGAAGCATCTTTTATGCTCATTTCTTGTCTTTCAGGATTAATTCTGGGTTTTTTTTTGTTTATTTGATGAAAATGAACAACAATACACACCATGGAAACATTTTTGTTTGATTTGTGTCGAGTGAGATTTTCACCTAGAACCCAAAGGGGGGGGGTATTGGCACTTTTCATGGAAAATGTGAAAAATTAAATTTTCAAAAAATGAAATAAATGCCTTCTATACACCTCAAACATTCACTCTAAAACTGAAAATTGTTCCTTTTCGCAATATTTTTAGAAATTTGGGCTCTTATAGTAAGAATAACACTTGCGCTGAAGCATCTTTTATGCTCATTTCTTGTCTTTAAGGATTTATTCTGGGTTTAATTTTGTTTATTTGATGAAAATGAACAACAATACACACCCTGGAAACATATTTGTTTGATTTGTGTCGAGTGAGATGTTCACCAAGAACCCAAAGGGGGGGGGGGTATTGGCACTTTTCATAGAGAAATGAGAAAAAATAAATTTTCTAAAAATGAAATAAATGCCTTCTATACACCGCAAACATTCACTCTAAAATAGAAGATTGTTGTTTTTCGCAAAATTTTTAGAAATTTGGGCTCTTATAATAAGAATTACACTTGCGCTAAAGCATCTTTTATGCTCATTTCTTGTCTTTCAGGATTTATTCTGGGTTTAATTTTGTTTATTTGATGAAAATGAACAACAATACACACCATGGAAACATTTTTGTTGATTTGTGTCGAGTGAGATTTTCACCTAGAACCCAAAGGGGCTTCTATACACCTCAAACATTCACTCTAAAACTGAAAATTGTTGCTTTTCGCAATATTTTTAGATATTTGTGCTCTTTTAGTAACATTAACACTTGCGCTGAAGCATCTTTTATGCTCATTTCTTGTCTTTCAGGATTAATTCTGGGGTTTTTTTGTTTATTTGATGAAAATGAACCACAATACACACCATGGAAACATTTTTGTTTGATTTGTGTCGAGTGAGATTTTCACCTAGAACCCAAAGGGGGGGGTATTGGCCCTTTTCATGGAAAAATGTGAAAAATTAAATTTTCTAAAAATGAAATAAATGCCTTCTATACACCTCAAACATTCACTCTAAAAAAGAAGATTGTGGTTTTTCGCAATATTTTTAGAAATTTGGGCTCTAATAGTAAGAATAACACTTGCGCTGAAGCATCTTTTATGCTCATTTCTACTTTTTCAGGACTTATTCTGGGTTTAATTTTGTTTAATTGATGAAAATGAACAACAATACACACCATGGAAACATTTTTGTTTGATTTGTGTCGAGTTAGATTTTCACCTAGAACCCAAAGGGGGGGGGATTGGCACTTTTCATGGAAAAATCTGAAAAATTAAATTTTCTAAAAATTAAATAAATGCCTTCTATACACCTCAAACATTCACTCTTAAACTGAAAATTGTTGCTTTTCGAAATATTTTTAGAAATTTGGGCTCTTTTAGTTACATTAACACTTGCGCTGAAGCATCTTTTATGCTCATTTCTTGTCTTTCAGGATTAATTCTGGGTTTTTTTTTTGTTTATTTGATGAAAATGAACAACAATACACACCATGGAAACATTTTTGTTTTGATTTGTGTCGAGTGAGATTTTCACCTAGAACCCAAAGGGGGGGGGGTATTGGCACTTTTCATGGAAAATGTGAAAAATTAAATTTTCAAAAAATGAAATAAATGCCTTCTATACACCTCAAACATTCACTCTAAAACTGAAAATTGTTCCTTTTCGCAATATTTTTACAAATTTGGGCTCTTATAGTAAGAATAACACTTGCGCTGAAGCATCTTTTATGCTCATTTCTTGTCTTTAAGGATTTATTCTGGGTTTTAATTTTGTTTATTTGATGAAAATGAACAACAATACACACCCTGGAAACATATTTGTTTGATTTGTGTCGAGTGAGATGTTCACCAAGAACCCAAAGGGGGGGGGGGTTATTGGCACTTTTCATAGAGAAATGAGAAAAAATAAATTTTCTAAAAATGAAATAAATGCCTTCTATACACCGCAAACATTCACTCTAAAATAGAAGATTGTTGTTTTTCGCAAAATTTTTAGAAATTTGGGCTCTTATAATAAGAATTACACTTGCGCTAAAGCATCTTTTATGCTCATTTCTTGTCTTTCAGGATTTATTCTGGGTTTAATTTTGTTTATTTGATGAAAATGAACAACAATACACACCATGGAAACATTTTTGTTTCATTTGTGTCGAGTGAGATTTTCACCTAGAACCCAAAGGGGCTTCTATACACCTCAAACATTCACTCTAAAACTGAAAATTGTTGCTTTTCGCAATATTTTAGATATTTGGGCTCTTTTAGTAACATTAACACTTGCGCTGAAGCATCTTTTATGCTCATTTCTTGTCTTTCAGGATTAATTCTGGGTTTTTTTGTTTATTTGATGAAAATGAACCACAATACACACCATGGAAACATTTTTGTTTGATTTGTGTCGAGTGAGATTTTCACCTAGAACCCAAAGGGGGGGGGTATTGGCCCTTTTCATGGAAAAATGTGAAAAATTAAATTTTCTAAAAATGAAATAAATGCCTTCTATACACCTCAAACATTCACTCTAAAAAAGAAGATTGTGGTTTTTCGCAATATTTTTAGAAATTTGGGCTCTAATAGTAAGAATAACACTTGCGCTGAAGCATCTTTTATGCTCATTTCTACTTTTTCAGGACTTATTCTGGGTTTAATTTTGTTTAATTGATGAAAATGAACAACAATACACACCATGGAAACATTTTTGTTTGATTTGTGTCGAGTTAGATTTTCACCTAGAACCCAAAGGGGGGGGTATTGGCACTTTTCAAGGAAAAATGTGAAATATTAAAATTTTCTAAAAATGAAATAAATGCCTTCTATACACCTCAAACATTCACTCTAAAACAGAAGATTGTGGTTTTTTCGCAATATTTTTAGAAATTTGGGCTCTTATAATAAGAATAACACTTGCGCTGAAGCATCTTTTATGCTCATTTCTTGTCTTTCAGGATTTATTCTGGGTTTAATTTTGTTTATTTGATGAAAATGAACAACAATACACACCATGGAAACATTTTTGTTTGATTTGTGTCGAGTGAGATTTTCACCTAGAACCCAAAGGGGGGGGGGTATTGGCACTTTTCAGGGAAAAATGAGAAAAATTAAATTTTCTAAAAATGAATTAAATGCCTTCTATACACCTCAAACATTCACTCTAAAATGTAAATTGTTGCTTTTCGCAATATTTTTAGAAATTTGGGCTCTTTTAGTAACATTAACACTTGCGCTGATCATCTTTTATGCTCATTTCTTGTCTTTCAGGATTAATTCTGGGTTTTTTTTTGTTTATTTGATGAAAATGAACCACAATACACACCATGGAAACATTTTTGTTTGATTTGTGTCGAGTGAGATTTTCACCTAGAACCCAAAGGGGGGGTATTGGCCCTTTTCATGGAAAAATGTGAAAAATTAAATTTTCTAAAAATGAAATAAATGCCTTCTATACACCTCAAACATTCACTCTAAAAAAGAAGATTGTGGTTTTTCGCAATATTTTTAGAAATTTGGGCTCTAATAGCAAGAATTACACTTGCGCTGAAGCATCTTTTATGCTCATTTCTACTTTTTCAGGACTTATTCTGGGTTTAATTTTGTTTATTTGATGAAAATGAACAACAATACACACCATGGAAACATTTTTGTTTGATTTGTGTCGAGTGAGATTTTCACCTAGAACCCAAAGGGGGGGGTATTGGCACTTTTCATGGAAAAATGAGAAAAATTAAATTTCCTAAAAATGAAATAAATGCCTTCTATACACCTCAAACATTCACTCTAAAATAGAAGATTGTTGTTTTTCGCAAAATTTTTAGAAATTTGGGCTCTTATAATAAGAATAACACTTGCGCTAAAGCATCTTTTATGCTCATTTCTTGTCTTTCAGGATTTATTCTGGGTTTAATTTTGTTTATTTGATGAAAATGAACAACAATACACACCATGGAAACATTTTTGTTTGATTTGTGTTGAGTGAGATTTTCACCTAGAACCCAAAGGGGGGGGGGTATTGGCACTTTTCATGGAAAAATGTGAAAAATTAAATTTTCTAAAAATGAAATAAATGCCTTCTATACACCTCAAACATTCACTCTAAAACAGAAGATTTTGGTTTTTTCGCAATATTTTTAGAAATTTGGGCTCTTATAATAAGAATAACACTTGCGCTGAAGCATCTTTTATGCTCATTTCTTGTCTTTCAGGATTTATTCTGAGTTTTATTTTATTTATTTGATGAAAATGAACAACAATACACACCATGGAAACGTTTTTGTTTGATTTGTGTCGACTGAGATTTTCACCTAGAACCCAAAGGGGGATGGGGGATTGGCACTTTTCATGGAAAAATCTGAAAAATTAAATTTTCTAAAAATTAAATAAATGCCTTCTATACACCTCAAACATTCACTCTTAAACTGAAAATTGTTGCTTTTCGCAATATTTTTAGAAATTTGGGCTCTTTTAGTTACATTAACACTTGCGCTGAAGCATCTTTTATGCTCATTTCTTGTCTTTCAGGATTAATTCTGGGTTTTTTTTGTTTATTTGATGAAAATGAACAACAATACACACCATGGAAACATTTTTGTTTGATTTGTGTCGAGTGAGATTTTCACCTAGAACCCAAAGGGGGGGGGTATTGGCACTTTTCATGGAAAATGTGAAAAATTAAATTTTCAAAAAATGAAATAAATGCCTTCTATACACCTCAAACATTCACTCTAAAACTGAAAATTGTTCCTTTTCGCAATATTTTTAGAAATTTGGGCTCTTATAGTAAGAATAACACTTGCGCTGAAGCATCTTTTATGCTCATTTCTTGTCTTTAAGGATTTATTCTGGGTTTAATTTTGTTTATTTGATGAAAATGAACAACAATACACACCCTGGAAACATATTTGTTTGATTTGTGTCGAGTGAGATGTTCACCAAGAACCCAAAGGGGGGGGGGGGTATTGGCACTTTTCATAGAGAAATGAGAAAAAAATAAATTTTCTAAAAATGAAATAAATGCCTTCTATACACCGCAAACATTCACTCTAAAATAGAAGATTGTTGTTTTTCGCAAAATTTTTAGAAATTTGGGCTCTTATAATAAGAATTACACTTGCGCTAAAGCATCTTTTATGCTCATTTCTTGTCTTTCAGGATTTATTCTGGGTTTAATTTTGTTTATTTGATGAAAATGAACAACAATACACACCATGGAAACATTTTTGTTTGATTTGTGTCGAGTGAGATTTTCACCTAGAACCCAAAGGGGCTTCTATACACCTCAAACATTCACTCTAAAACTGAAAATTGTTGCTTTTCGCAATATTTTTAGATATTTGTGCTCTTTTAGTAACATTAACACTTGCGCTGAAGCATCTTTTATGCTCATTTCTTGTCTTTCAGGATTAATTCTGGGTTTTTTTTGTTTATTTGATGAAAATGAACCACAATACACACCATGGAAACATTTTTGTTTGATTTGTGTCGAGTGAGATTTTCACCTAGAACCCAAAGGGGGGGGTATTGGCCCTTTTCATGGAAAAATGTGAAAAATTAAATTTTCTAAAAATGAAATAAATGCCTTCTATACACCTCAAACATTCACTCTAAAAAAGAAGATTGTGGTTTTTCGCAATATTTTTAGAAATTTGGGCTCTAATAGTAAGAATAACACTTGCGCTGAAGCATCTTTTATGCTCATTTCTACTTTTTCAGGACTTATTCTGGGTTTAATTTTGTTTAATTGATGAAAATGAACAACAATACACACCATGGAAACATTTTTGTTTGATTTGTGTCGAGTTAGATTTTCACCTAGAACCCAAAGGGGGGGTATTGGCACTTTTCAAGGAAAAATGTGAAATATTAAATTTTCTAAAAATGAAATAAATGCCTTCTATACACCTCAAACATTCACTCTAAAACAGAAGATTGTGGTTTTTCGCAATATTTTTAGAAATTTGGGCTCTTATAATAAGAATAACACTTGCGCTGAAGCATCTTTTATGCTCATTTCTTGTCTTTCAGGATTTATTCTGGGTTTAATTTTGTTTATTTGATGAAAATGAACAACAATACACACCATGGAAACATTTTTGTTTGATTTGTGTCGAGTGAGATTTTCACCTAGAACCCAAAGGGGGGGGTATTGGCACTTTTCAGGGAAAAATGAGAAAAATTAAATTTTCTAAAAATGAATTAAATGCCTTCTATACACCTCAAACATTCACTCTAAAATGTAAATTGTTGCTTTTCGCAATATTTTTAGAAATTTGGGCTCTTTTAGTAACATTAACACTTGCGCTGATCATCTTTTATGCTCATTTCTTGTCTTTCAGGATTAATTCTGGGTTTTTTTTGTTTATTTGATGAAAATGAACCACAATACACACCATGGAAACATTTTTGTTTGATTTGTGTCGAGTGAGATTTTCACCTAGAACCCAAAGGGGGGGGTATTGGCCCTTTTCATGGAAAAATGTGAAAAATTAAATTTTCTAAAAATGAAATAAATGCCTTCTATACACCTCAAACATTCACTCTAAAAAAGAAGATTGTGGTTTTTCGCAATATTTTTAGAAATTTGGGCTCTAATAGCAAGAATTACACTTGCGCTGAAGCATCTTTTATGCTCATTTCTACTTTTTCAGGACTTATTCTGGGTTTAATTTTGTTTATTTGATGAAAATGAACAACAATACACACCATGGAAACATTTTTGTTTGATTTGTGTCGAGTGAGATTTTCACCTAGAACCCAAAGGGGGGGGTATTGGCACTTTTCATGGAAAAATGTGAAAAATTAAATTTTCTAAAAATGAAATAAATGCCTTCTATACACCTCAAACATTCACTCTAAAACAGAAGATTGTGGTTTTTCGCAATATTTTTAGAAATTTGGGCTCTTATAATAAGAATAACACTTAGGCTGAAGCATCTTTTATGCTCATTTCTTGTCTTTCAGGATTTATTCTGAGTTTTATTTTATTTATTTGATGAAAATGATTAACAATACACACCATGGAAACGTTTTTGTTTGATTTGTGTCGACTGAGATTTTCACCTAGAACCCAAAAGGGGGGGGTATTGGCACTTTTCATGGAAAAATCTAAAAAATTAAATTTTCTAAAAATTAAATAAATGCCTTCTATACACCTCAAACATTCACTCTAAAATTGAAAATTGTTGCTTTTCGCAATATTTTTAGAAATTTGGCTCTTATAGTAACATTAACACTTGCGCTGAAGCATCTTTTATGCTCATTTCTTGTCTTTCAGGATTAATTCTGGGTTTTTTTGTTTATTTGATGAAAATGAACAACAATACACACCATGGAAACATTTTTGTTTGATTTGTGTCGAGTGAGATTTTCACCTAGAACCGAAAGGGGGGGGTATTGGCACTTTTCATGGATAAATGTGAAAAATTAAATTTTCTAAAAATGAAATAAATGCCTTCTATACACCTCAAACATTCACTCTAAAACTGAAAATTGTTGCTTTTCGCAATATTTTTAGAAATTTGGGCTCTTATAGTAAGAATAACACTTGCGCTGAAGCATCTTTTATGCTCATTTCTTGTCTTTCAGGATTTATTCTGGGTTTAATTTTGTTTATTTGATGAAAATGAACAACAATACACACCATGGAAACATATTTGTTTGATTTGTGTCGAGTGAGATTTTCACCTAGAATCAAAAAGGGGGGTATTGGCACTTTTCATGGACAAATGTGAAAAATTAAATTTTCTAAAAATGAAATAAATGCCTTCTATACACCTCAAACATTCACTCTAAAACAGAAGATTGTGGTTTTTCGCAATATTTTTAGAAATTTTGGCTCTTTTAGGAACAATAACACTTGCGCTGAAGCATCTTTTATGCTCATTTCTTGTCTTTCAGGATTTATTCTGAGTTTTATTTTATTTATTTGATGATACTGAACAACAATACACACCATGGAAACGTTTTTGTTTGATTTGTGTCGATTGAGATTTTCACCTAGAACCCAAAGGGGGGGGTATTGGCACTTTTCACGGAAAAATGTGAAAAATTAAATTTTCTAAAAATGAAATAAATGCCTTCTATACACCTCAAACATTCACTCTAAAATTGAAAATTGTTGCTTTTCGCAATATTTTTAGAAATTTGGCTCTTATAGTAACATTAACACTTGCGCTGAAGCATCTTTTATGCTCATTTCTACTTTTTCAGGACTTATTCTGGGTTTAATTTTGTTTATTTGATGAAAATGAACAACAATACACATCATGGAAACATTTTTGTTTGATTTGTGTCGAGTGAGATTTTCACCTAGAATCCAAAAGGGGGGTATTGGCACTTTTCATGGAAAAATGAGAAAAATTAAATTTCCTAAAAATGAAATAAATGCCTTCTATACACCTCAAACATTCACTCTAAAATAGAAGATTGTTGTTTTTCGCAAAATTTTTAGAAATTTGGGCTCTTATAATAAGAATAACACTTGCGCTAAAGCATCTTTTATGCTCATTTTTTGTCTTTCAGGATTTATTCTGGGTTTAATTTTGTTTATTTGATGAAAATGAACAACAATACACACCATGGAAACATTTTTGATTGATTTGTGTTGAGTGAGATTTTCACCTAGAACCCAAAGGGGGGGGGGTATTGGCACTTTTCATGGAAAAATGTGAAAAATTAAATTTTCTAAAAATGAAATAAATGCCTTCTATACACCTCAATCATTCACTCTAAAACAGAAGATTGTGGTTTTTCGCAATATTTTTAGAAATTTGGGCTCTTATAATAAGAATAACACTTGCGCTGAAGCATCTTTTATGCTCATTTCTTGTCTTTCAGGATTTATTCTGAGTTTTATTTTATTTATTTGATGAAAATGATTAACAATACACACCATGGAAACGTTTTTGTTTGATTTGTGTCGACTGAGATTTTCACCTAGAACCCAAAGGGGGGGGTATTGGCACTTTTCATGGAAAAATCTGAAAAATTAAATTTCTAAAAATTAAATAAATGCCTTCTATACACCTCAAACATTCACTCTAAAACTGAAAATTGTTGCTATTCGCAATATTTTTAGAAATTTGGGTTCTTTTAGTAACATTAACACTTGCGCTGAAGCATCTTTTATGCTCATTTCTTGTCTTTCAGGATTAATTCTGGGTTTTTTTGTTTATTTGATGAAAATGAACAACAATACACACCATGGAAACATTTTTGTTTGATTTGTGTCGAGTGAGATTTTCACCTAGAACCCAAAGGGGGGGGTATTGGCACTTTTCATGGATAAATGTGAAAAATTAAATTTTCTAAAAATGAAATAAATGCCTTCTATACACCTCAAACATTCACTCTAAAACTGAAAATTGTGCTTTTCCCAATATTTTTAGAAATTTGGGCTCTTATAGTAAGAATAACACTTGCGCTGAAGCATCTTTTATGCTCATTTCTTGTCTTTCAGGATTTATTCTGGGTTTAATTTTGTTTATTTGATGAAAATGAACAACAATACACACCATGGGAACATATTTGTTTGATTTGTGTCGAGTGAGATTTTCACCTAGAACCCAAAGGGGGGGGTATTGGCACTTTTCAGGGAAAAATGAGAAAAATTAAATTTCTAAAAATGAATTAAATGCCTTCTATACACCTCAAACATTCACTCTAAAATGTAAATTGTTGCTTTTCGCAATATTTTTAGAAATTTGGGCTCTTTTAGTAACATTAACACTTGCGCTGATCATCTTTTATGCTCATTTCTTGTCTTTCAGGATTAATTCTGGGTTTTTTTGTTTATTTGATGAAAATGAACCACAATACACACCATGGAAACATTTTTGTTGATTTGTGTCGAGTGAGATTTTCACCTAGAACCCAAAGGGGGGGTATTGGCCCTTTTCATGGAAAAATGTGAAAAATTAAATTTTCTAAAAATGAAATAAATGCCTTCTATACACCTCAAACATTCACTCTAAAAAAGAAGATTGTGGTTTTTCGCAATATTTTTAGAAATTTGGGCTCTAATAGCAAGAATTACACCTTGCGCTGAAGCATCTTTTATGCTCATTTCTACTTTTTCAGGACTTATTCTGGGTTTAATTTTGTTTATTTGATGGAAAATGAACAACAATACACACCATGGAAACATTTTTGTTTGATTTGTGTCGAGTGAGATTTTCACCTAGAACCCAAAGGGGGGGGTATTGGCACTTTTCATGGAAAAATGTGAAAAATTAATTTTCTAAAAATGAAATAAATGCCTTCTATACACCTCAAACATTCACTCTAAAACAGAAGATGTTGTTTTTCGCAATATTTTTAGAAATTTGGGCTCTATAATAAGAATAACACTTAGGCTGAAGCATCTTTTATGCTCATTTCTTGTCTTTCAGGATTTATTCTGAGTTTTATTTTATTTATTTGATGAAAATGATTAACAATACACACCATGGAAACGTTTTTGTTTGATTTGTGTCGACTGAGATTTTCACCTAGAACCCAAAGGGGGGGGTATTGCACTTTTCATGGAAAAATCTAAAAAATTAAATTTTCTAAAAATTAAATAAATGCCTTCTATAACACCTCAAACATTCACTCTAAAATTGAAAATTGTTGCTTTTCGCAATATTTTAGAAATTTGGCTCTTATAGTAACATTAACACTTGCGCTGAAGCATCTTTTATGCTCATTTCTTGTCTTTCAGGATTAATTCTGGTTTTTTTTGTTTATTTGATGAAAATGAACAACAATACACACCATGGAAACATTTTTGTTTGATTTGTGTCGAGTGAGATTTTCACCTAGAACCGAAAGGGGGGGGTATTGGCACTTTTCATGGATAAATGTGAAAAATTAAATTTTCTAAAATGAAATAAATGCCTTCTATACACCTCAAACATTCACTCTAAAACTGAAAATTGTTGCTTTTCGCAATATTTTTAGAAATTTGGGCTCTTATAGTAAGAATAAACACTTGCGCTGAAGCATCTTTTATGCTCATTTCTTGTCTTTCAGGATTTATTCTGGGTTTAATTTTGTTTATTTGATGAAAATGAACAACAATACACACCATGGAAACATATTTGTTTGATTTTGTGTCGAGTGAGATTTTCACCTAGAATCAAAAAGGGGGGTATTGGCACTTTTCATGGACAAATGTGAAAAATTAAATTTTCTAAAAATGAAATAAATGCCTTCTATACACCTCAAACATTCACTCTAAAACAGAAGATTGTGGTTTTTTCGCAATATTTTTAGAAATTTTGGCTCTTTTAGGAACAATAACACTTGCGCTGAAGCATCTTTTATGCTCATTTCTTGTCTTTCAGGATTTATTCTGAGTTTTATTTTATTTATTTGATGATAATGAACAACAATACACACCATGGAAACGTTTTTGTTTGATTTTGTGTCGATTGAGATTTTCACCTAGAACCCAAAGGGGGGGGTATTGGCACTTTTCACGGAAAAATGTGAAAAATTAAATTTTCTAAAAATGAAATAAATGCCTTCTATACACCTCAAACATTCACTCTAAAATTGAAAATTGTTGCTTTTCGCAATATTTTTAGAAATTTGGCTCTTATAGTAACATTAACACTTGCGCTGAAGCATCTTTTATGCTCATTTCTTGTCTTTCAGGATTTATTCTGGGTTTAATTTTGTTTATTTGATGAAAATGAACAACAATACACATCATGGAAACATTTTTGTTTGATTTGTGTCGAGTGAGATTTTCACCTAGAATCCAAAAGGGGGGTATTGGCACTTTTCATGGAAAAATGAGAAAAATTAAATTTCCTAAAAATGAAATAAATGCCTTCTATACACCTCAAACATTCACTCTAAAATAGAAGATTGTTGTTTTTCGCAAAATTTTTAGAAATTTGGGCTCTTATAATAAGAATAACACTTGCGCTAAAGCATCTTTTATGCTCATTTTTTGTCTTTCAGGATTTATTCTGGGTTTAATTTTGTTTATTTGATGAAAATGAACAACAATACACACCATGGAAACATTTTTGATTGATTTGTGTTGAGTGAGATTTTCACCTAGAACCCAAAGGGGGGGGGGGTATTGGCACTTTTCATGGAAAAATGTGAAAAATTAAATTTTCTAAAAATGAAATAAATGCCTTCTATACACCTCAATCATTCACTCTAAAACAGAAGATTGTGGTTTTTCGCAATATTTTTAGAAATTTGGGCTCTTATAATAAGAATAACACTTGCGCTGAAGCATCTTTTATGCTCATTTCTTGTCTTTCAGGATTTATTCTGAGTTTTATTTTATTTATTTGATGAAAATGATTAACAATACACACCATGGAAACGTTTTTGTTTGATTTGTGTCGACTGAGATTTTCACCTAGAACCCAAAGGGGGGGGTATTGGCACTTTTCATGGAAAAATCTGAAAAATTAAATTTTCTAAAAATTAAATAAATGCCTTCTATACACCTCAAACATTCACTCTAAAACTGAAAATTGTTGCTATTCGCAATATTTTTAGAAATTTGGGTTCTTTTAGTAACATTAACACTTGCGCTGAAGCATCTTTTATGCTCATTTCTTGTCTTTCAGGATTAATTCTGGGTTTTTTTGTTTATTTGATGAAAATGAACAACAATACACACCATGGAAACATTTTTGTTTGATTTGTGTCGAGTGAGATTTTCACCTAGAACCCAAAGGGGGGGGTATTGGCACTTTTCATGGATAAATGTGAAAAATTAAATTTTCTAAAAATGAAATAAATGCCTTCTATACACCTCAAACATTCACTCTAAAACTGAAAATTGTTGCTTTTCCCAATATTTTTAGAAATTTGGGCTCTTATAGTAAGAATAACACTTGCGCTGAAGCATCTTTTATGCTCATTTCTTGTCTTTCAGGATTTATTCTGGGTTTAATTTTGTTTATTTGATGAAAATGAACAACAATACACACCATGGGAACATATTTGTTTGATTTGTGTCGAGTGAGATTTTCACCTAGAACCCAAAGGGGGGGGGGTATTGGCACTTTTCATGGAGAAATGAGAAAAATTAAATTTTCTAAAAATGAAATAAATGCCTTCTATACACCGAAAACATTCACTCTAAAATAAAGATCGTGGTTTTTCGCAATATTTTTAGAAATTTGGGCTCTTATAGTAACATTAACACTTGCGCTGAAGCATCTTTTATGCTCATTTCTTGTCTTTCAGGATTTATTCTGGGTTTAATTTTGTTTATTTGATGAAAATGAACAACAATACACACCATGGAAACATTTTTGTTTGATTTGTGTCGAGTGAGATTTTACCTAGAACCCAAAGGGGCTTCTATACACCTCAAACATTCACTCTAAAACTGAAAATTGTTGCTTTTCGCAATATTTTTAGATATTTGTGCTCTTTTAGTAACATTAACACTTGCGCTGAAGCATCTTTTAAGCTCATTTCTTGTCTTTCAGGATTAATTCTGGGTTTTTTTGTTTATTTGATGAAAATGAACCACAATACACACCATGGAAACAT
Organism: Hetaerina americana; assembly: GCF_022747635.1. Lineage (NCBI taxonomy): Eukaryota > Metazoa > Arthropoda > Insecta > Odonata > Calopterygidae > Hetaerina > Hetaerina americana. The sequence goes on along the minus strand of NW_027286847.1, from coordinate 59,275 downwards.
TTTTGTTTGATTTGTGTCGAGTGAGATTTTCACCTAGAACCCAAAGGGGGGGTATTGGCCCTTTTCATGGAAAAATATGAAAAATTAAATTTTCTAAAAATGAAATAAATGTCTTCTATACACCTCAAACATTCACTCTAAAAAAGAAGATTGTGGTTTTTCGCAAAATTTTTAGAAATTTGGGCTCTAATAGTAAGAATAACACTTGCGCTGAAGCATCTTTTATGCTCATTTCTACTTTTTCAGGACTTATTCTGGGTTTAATTTTGTTTATTTGATGAAAATGAACAACAATACACACCATGGAAAAATTTTTGTTTGATTTGTGTCGAATGAGATTTTCACCTAGAACCAAAAGGGGGGGGTATTGGCCCTTTTCAAGGAAAAATGTAAAATATTAAATTTTCTAAAAATGAAATAAATGCCTTCTATACACCTCAAACATTCACTCTAAAACAGAAGATTGTGGTTTTCCGCAATATTTTTAGAAATTTGGGCACTTATAATAAGAATAACACTTGCGCTGAAGCATCTTTTATGCTCATTTCTTGTCTTTCAGGATTTATTCTGGGTTTAATTTTGTTTATTTGATGAAAATGAACAACAATACACACCATGGAAACATTTTTGTTTGATATGTGTCGAGTGAGATTTTCACCTAGAACCCAAAGGGGGGGGTATTGGCACTTTTCAGGGAAAAATGAGAAAAATTAAATTTTCTAAAAATGAATTAAATGCCTTCTATACACCTCAAACATTCACTCTAAAACTGAAAATTGTTGCTTTTCGCAATATTTTTAGAAATTTGGGCTCTTTTAGTAACATTAACACTTGCGCTGAAGCATCTTTTATGCTCATTTCTTGTCTTTCAGGATTTATTCTGGGTTTAATTTTGTTTATTTGATGAAAATGAACAACAATACACACCATGGAAACATTTTTGTTTGATTTGTGTCGAGTGAGATTTTCACCTAGAACCCAAAGGGGCTTCTATACACCTCAAACATTCACTCTAAAACTGAAAATTGTTTCTTTTCGCAATATTTTTAGATATTTGGGCTCTTTTAGTAACATTAACACTTGCGCTGAAGCATCTTTTATGCTCATTTCTTGTCTTTCAGGATTAATTCTGGGTTTTTTTGTTTATTTGATGAAAATGAACCACAATACACACCATGGAAACATTTTTGTTTGATTTGTGTCGAGTGAGATTTTCACCTAGAACCCAAAGGGGGGGGTATTTGCCCTTTTCATGGAAAAATGTGAAAAATTAAATTTTCTAAAAATGAAATAAATGTCTTCTATACACCTCAAACATTCTCTCTAAAAAAGAAGATTGTGGTTTTTCGCAATATTTTTAGAAATTTGGGCTCTAATAGTAAGAATAACACTTGCGCTGAAGCATCTTTTATGCTCATTTCTACTTTTTCAGGACTTATTCTGGGTTTAATTTTGTTTATTTGATGAAAATGAACAACAATTCACACCATGGAAACATTTTTGTTTGATTTGTGTCGAGTGAGATTTTCACCTAGAACCCAAAGGGGGGGGTAGGGGCACTTTTCATGGAAAAATGTGAAAAATTAAATTTTCTAAAAATGAAATAAATGCCTTCTATACACCTCAAACATTCACTCTAAAAAAGAAGATTGTGGTTTTTCGCAATATTTTTAGAAATTTGGGCTCTAATAGTAAGAATAACACTTGCGCTGAAGCATCTTTTATGCTCATTTCTACTTTTTCAGGACTTATTCTGGGTTTTTTTGTTTATTTGATGAAAATGAACCACAATACACACCATGGAAACGTTTTTGTTTGATTTGTGTCGACTGAGATTTTCACATAGAACCCAAAGGGGGGGGTATTGGCACTTTCCATGGAAAAATCTGAAAAATTAAATTTTCTAAAAATTAAATAAATGCCTTCTATACACCTCAAACATTCACTCTAAAACTGAAAATTGTTGCTTTTCGCAATATTTTTAGAAATTTGGGCTCTTATAATAAGAATAACACTTGCGCTGAAGCATCTTTTATGCTCATTTCTTGTCTTTCAGGATTAATTCTGGGTTTTTTTGTTTATTTGATGAAAATGAACAACAATACACACCATGGAAACATTTTTGTTTGATTTGTGTCGAGTGAGATTTTCACCTAGAACCCAAAGGGGGGGGTATTGGCACTTTTCATGGATAAATGTGAAAAATTAAATTTTCTAAAAATGAAATAAATGCCTTCTATACACCTCAAACATTCACTCTAAAACTGAAAATTGTTGCTTTTCCCAATATTTTTAGAAATTTGGGCTCTTATAGTAAGAATAACACTTGCGCTGAAGCATCTTTTAAGCTCATTTCTTGTCTTTCAGGATTAATTCTGGGTTTTTTTGTTTATTTGATGAAAATGAACCACAATACACACCATGGAAACATTTTTGTTTGATTTGTGTCGAGTGAGATTTTCACCTAGAACCCAAAGGGGGGGGTATTGGCCCTTTTCATGGAAAAATGTGAAAAATTAAATTTTCTAAAAATGAAATAAATGTCTTCTATACACCTCAAACATTCACTCTAAAAAAGAAGATTGTGGTTTTTCGCAAAATTTTTAGAAATTTGGGCTCTAATAGTAAGAATAACACTTGCGCTGAAGCATCTTTTATGCTCATTTCTACTTTTTCAGGACTTATTCTGGGTTTAATTTTGTTTATTTGATGAAAATGAACAACAATACACACCATGGAAAAATTTTTGTTTGATTTGTGTCGAATGAGATTTTCACCTAGAACCAAAAGGGGGGGGTATTGGCCCTTTTCAAGGAAAAATGTAAAATATTAAATTTTCTAAAAATGAAATAAATGCCTTCTATACACCTCAAACATTCACTCTAAAACAGAAGATTGTGGTTTTCCGCAATATTTTTAGAAATTTGGGCTCTTATAATAAGAATAACACTTGCGCTGAAGCATCTTTTATGCTCATTTCTTGTCTTTCAGGATTTATTCTGGGTTTAATTTTGTTTATTTGATGAAAATGAACAACAATACACACCATGGAAACATTTTTGTTTGATATGTGTCGAGTGAGATTTTCACCTAGAACCCAAAGGGGGGGGTATTGGCACTTTTCAGGGAAAAATGAGAAAAATTAAATTTTCTAAAAATGAATTAAATGCCTTCTATACACCTCAAACATTCACTCTAAAACTGAAAATTGTTGCTTTTCGCAATATTTTTAGAAATTTGGGCTCTTTTAGTAACATTAACACTTGCGCTGAAGCATCTTTTATGCTCATTTCTTGTCTTTCAGGATTTATTCTGGGTTTAATTTTGTTTATTTGATGAAAATGAACAACAATACACACCATGGAAACATTTTTGTTTGATTTGTGTCGAGTGAGATTTTCACCTAGAACCCAAAGGGGCTTCTATACACCTCAAACATTCACTCTAAAACTGAAAATTGTTTCTTTTCGCAATATTTTTAGATATTTGGGCTCTTTTAGTAACATTAACACTTGCGCTGAAGCATCTTTTATGCTCATTTCTTGTCTTTCAGGATTAATTCTGGGTTTTTTTGTTTATTTGATGAAAATGAACCACAATACACACCATGGAAACATTTTTGTTTGATTTGTGTCGAGTGAGATTTTCACCTAGAACCCAAAGGGGGGGGTATTTGCCCTTTTCATGGAAAAATGTGAAAAATTAAATTTTCTAAAAATGAAATAAATGTCTTCTATACACCTCAAACATTCTCTCTAAAAAAGAAGATTGTGGTTTTTCGCAATATTTTTAGAAATTTGGGCTCCAATAGTAAGAATAACACTTGCGCTGAAGCATCTTTTATGCTCATTTCTACTTTTTCAGGACTTATTCTGGGTTTAATTTTGTTTATTTGATGAAAATGAACAACAATTCACACCATGAAAACATTTTTGTTTGATTTGTGTCGAGTGAGATTTTCACCTAGAACCCAAAGGGGGGGGTAGGGGCACTTTTCATGGAAAAATGTGAAAAATTAAATTTTCTAAAAATGAAATAAATGCCTTCTATACACCTCAAACATTCACTCTAAAAAAGAAGATTGTGGTTTTTCGCAATATTTTTAGAAATTTGGGCTCTAATAGTAAGAATAACACTTGCGCTGAAGCATCTTTTATGCTCATTTCTACTTTTTCAGGACTTATTCTGGGTTTAATTTTGTTTATTTGATGAAAATGAACAACAATACACACCATGGAAACATTTTTGTTTGATATGTTACGAGTGAGATTTTCACCTAGAACCCAAAGGGGGGGGTATTGGCACTTTTCATGGAAAAATGTGAAAAATTAAATTTTCTAAAAATGAAATAAATGCCTTCTATACACCTCAAACATTCACTCTAAAACAGAAGATTGTGGTTTTTCGCAATATTTTTAGAAATTTGGGCTCTTATAATAAGAATAACACTTGCGCTGAAGCATCTTTTATGCTCATTTCTTGTCTTTCAGGATTTATTCTGAGTTTTATTTTATTTATTTGATGAAAATGAACAAAAATACACACCATGGAAACGTTTTTGTTTGATTTGTGTCGACTGAGATTTTCACATAGAACCCAAAGGGGGGGGTATTGGCACTTTCCATGGAAAAATCTGAAAAATTAAATTTTCTAAAAATTAAATAAATGCCTTCTATACACCTCAAACATTCACTCTAAAACTGAAAATTGTTGCTTTTCGCAATATTTTTAGAAATTTGGGCTCTTATAATAAGAATAACACTTGCGCTGAAGCATCTTTTATGCTCATTTCTTGTCTTTCAGGATTAATTCTGGGTTTTTTTGTTTATTTGATGAAAATGAACAACAATACACACCATGGAAACATTTTTGTTTGATTTGTGTCGAGTGAGATTTTCACCTAGAACCCAAAGGGGGGGTATTGGCACTTTTCATGGAAAAATGTGAAAAATTAATTTTTCTAAAAATGAAATAAATGCCTTCTATACACCTCAAACATTCACTCTAAAACTGAAAATTGTTGCTTTTCGCGATATTTTTAGAAATTTGGGCTCTTATAGTAAGAATAACACTTGCGCTGAAGCATCTTTTATGCTCATTTCTTGTCTTTCAGGATTTATTCTGGGTTTAATTTTGTTTATTTGATGAAAATGAACAACAATACACACCATGGAAACATTTTTGTTTGATTTGTGTCGAGTGAGATTTTCACCTAGAACCCAAAGGGGCTTCTATAAACCTCAAACATTCACTCTAAAACTGAAAATTGTTGCTTTTCGCAATATTTTTAGATATTTGGGCTCTTTAAGTAACATTAACACTTGCGCTGAAGCATCTCTCAAGCTCATTTCTTGTCTTTCAGGATTAATTCTGGGTTTTTTTGTTTATTTGATGAAAATGAACCACAATACACACCATGGAAACATTTTTGTTTGATTTGTGTCGAGTGAGATTTTCACCTAGAACCCAAAGGGGGGGGTATTGGCACTTTTCAAGGAAAAATGTGAAATATTAAATTTTCTAAAAATGAAATAAATGCCTTCTATACACCTCAAACATTCACTCTAAAACAGAAGATTGTGGTTTTCCGCAATATTTTTAGAAATTTGGGCTCTTATAATAAGAATAACACTTGCGCTGAAGCATCTTTTATGCTCATTTCTTGTCTTTCAGGATTTATTCTGGGTTTAATTTTGTTTATTTGATGAAAATGAACAACAATACACACCATGGAAACATTTTTGTTTGATATGTGTCGAGTGAGATTTTCACCTAGAACCCAAAGGGGGGGGTATTTGCACTTTTCAAGGAAAAATGAGAAAAATTAAATTTTCTAAAAATGAATTAAATGCCTTCTATACACCTCAAACATTCACTCTTAAACTGAAAATTGTTGCTTTTCGCAATATTTTTAGAAATTTGGGCTCTTTTAGTAACATTTACACTTGCGCTGAAGCATCTTTTATGCTCATTTCTTGTCTTTCAGGATTAATTCTGGGTTTTTTTGTTTCTGGATGAAAATGAACCACAATACACACCATGGAAACATTTTTGTTTGATTTGTGTCGAGTGAGATTTTCACCTAGAACCCAAAGGGGGGGGTATTGGCCCTTTTCATGGAAAAATGTGAAAAATTAAATTTTCTAAAAATGAAATAAATGCCTTCTATACACCTCAAACATTCACTCTAAAAAAGAAGATTGTGGTTTTTCGCAATATTTTTAGAAATTTGGGCTCTAATAGTAAGAATTACACTTGCGCTGAAGCATCTTTTATGCTCATTTCTACTTTTTCAGGACTTATTCTGGGTTTAATTTTGTTTATTTGATGAAAATGAACAACAATACACACCATGGAAACATTTTTGTTTGATTTGTGTCGAGTGAGATTTTCACCTAGAACCCAAAGGGGGTATTGGCACTTTTCATGGAAAAATGTGAAAAATTAAATTTTCTAAAAATGAAATAAATGCCTTCTATACACCTCAAACATTCACTCTAAAAAAGAAGATTGTGGTTTTTCGCAATATTTTTAGAAATTTGGGCTCTAATAGTAAGAATAACACTTGCGCTGAAGCATCTTTTATGCTCATTTCTACTTTTTCAGGACTTATTCTGGGTTTAATTTTGTTTATTTGATGAAAATGAACAACAATACACACCATGGAAACATTTTTGTTTGATATGTGTCGAGTGAGATTTTCACCTAGAACCCAAAGGGGGGGGGGTATTGGCACTTTTCATGGAAAAATGTGAAAAATTAAATTTTCTAAAAATGAAATAAATGCCTTCTATACACTTCAAACATTCACTCTAAAACAGAAGATTGTAGTTTTTCGCAATATTTTTAGAAATTTGGGCTCTTATAATAAGAATAACACTTGCGCTGAAGCATCTTTTATGCTCATTTCTTGTCTTTCAGGATTCATTCTGAGTTTTATTTTATTTATTTGATGAAAATGAACAACAATACACACCATGGAAACGTTTTTGTTTGATTTGTGTCGACTGAGATTTTCACCTAGAACCCAAAGGGGGGGTATTGGCACTTTTCATGGAGAAATGAGAAAAATTAAATTTTCTAAAAATGAAATTATTGCCTTCTATACACCGCAAACATTCACTCTAAAATAAAGATTGGGGTTTTTAACAATATTTTTAGAAATTTGGGCTCTTATAGTAACAATAACACTTGCGCTGAAGCATCTTTTATGCTCATTTCTTGTCTTTCAGGATTAATTCTGGGTTTTTTTGTTTATTTGATGAAAATGAACAACAATACACACCATGGAAACATTTTTGTTTGATTTGTTTCGAGTGAGATTTTCACCTAGAACCCAAAGGGGGGGGTATTGGCACTTTTCATGGAAAAATGTGAAAAATTAAATTTTCTAAAAATGAAATAAATGCCTTCTATACACCTCAAACATTCACTCTAAAACTGAAAATTGTTGCTTTTCGCAATATTTTTAGAAATTTGGGCTCTTATAGTAAGAATAACACTTGCGCTGAAGCATCTTTTATGCTCATTTCTTGTCTTTCAGGATTTATTCTGGGTTTAATTTTGTTTATTTGATGAAAATGAACAACAATACACACCATGGAAACATATTTGTTTGATTTGTGTCGAGTGAGATTTTCACCTAGAACCCAAAGGGGGGGGGGTATTGGCACTTTTCATGGAGAAATGAGAAAAATTAAATTTTCTAAAAATGAAATAAATGCCTTCTATACACCGCAAACATTCACTCTAAAATAAAGATTGTGGTTTTTCGCAATATTTTTAGAAATTTGGGTTCTTATAGTAACAAAAACACTTACGCTGAAGCATCTTTTATGCTCATTTCTTGTCTTTCAGGATTTATTCTGGGTTTAATTTTGTTTATTTGATGAAAATGAACCACAATACACACCATGGAAACATTTTTGTTTGATTTGTGTCGAGTGAGATTTTCACCTAGAACCCAAAGGGGGGGGGGTATTGGCCCTTTTCATGGAAAAATGTGAAAAATTAAATTTTCTAAAAATGGAATAAATGCCTTCTATACACCTCAAACATTCACTCTAAAAAAGAGGATTATGGTTTTTCGCAATATTTTTAGAAATTTTGGCTCTAATAGTAAGAAACACTTGCGCTGAAGCATCTTTTATGCTCATTTCTACTTTTTCAGGATTTATTCTGGGTTTAATTTTGTTTATTTGATGAAAATGAACAACAATACACACCATGGAAACATTTTTGTTTGATTTGTGTCGAGTGAGATTTTCACCTAGAACCCAAAGGGGTTTTGGCACTTTTCAAGGAAAAATGTAAAATATTAAATTTTCTAAAAATGAAATAAATGCCTTCTATACACCTCAAACATTCACTCCAAAAATAAGATTGTGGTTTTTCGCAATATTTTTAGAAATTTGGGCTCTTATAATAAGAATAACACTTGCGCTGAAGCATCTTTTATGCTCATTTCTTGTCTTTCAGGATTTATTCTGGGTTTAATTTTGTTTATTTGATGAAAATGAACAACAATACACACCATGGAAACATTTTTGTTTGATTTGTGTCGAGTGAGATTTTCACCTAGAACCCAAAGGGGGGGGTATTGGCACTTTTCAGGGAAAAATGAGAAAAATTAAATTTTCTAAAAATGAATTAAATGCCTTCTATACACCTCAAACATTCACTCTAAAACTGAAAATTGTTGCTTTTCGCAATATTTTTAGAAATTTGGGCTCTTTTAGTAACATTAACACTTGCGCTGAAGCATCTTTTATGCTCATTTCTTGTCTTTCAGGATTTATTCTGGGTTTAATTTTGTTTATTTGATGAAAATGAACAACAATACACACCATGGAAACATTTTTGTTTGATTTGTGTCGAGTGAGATTTTCACCTAGAACCCAAAGGGGCTTCTATACACCTCAAACATTCACTCTAAAACTGAAAATTGTTGCTTTTCGCAATATTTTTAGATATTTGGGCTCTTTTAGTAACATTAACACTTGCGCTGAAGCATCTTTTATGCTCATTTCTTGTCTTTCAGGATTTATTCTGGGTTTTTTTGTTTATTTGATGAAAATGAACCACAATAGACACCATGGAAACATTTTTGTTTGATTTGTGTCGAGTGAGATTTTCACCTAGAACCCAAAGGGGGGGGTATTGGCCCTTTTCATGGAAAAATGTGAAAAATTAAATTTTCTAAAAATGAAATAAATGCCTTCTATACACCTCAAACATTCACTCTAAAAAAGAAGATTGTGGTTTTTCGCAATATTTTTAGAAATTTGGGCTCTAATAGTAAGAATTACACTTGCGCTGAAGCATCTTTTATGCTCATTTCTACTTTTTCAGGACTTATTCTGGGTTTAATTTTGTTTATTTGATGAAAATGAACAACAATACACACCATGGAAACATTTTTGTTTGATTTGTGTCGAGTGAGATTTTCACCTAGAACCCAAAGGGGGGGTATTGGCACTTTTCATGGAAAAATGTGAAAAACTAAATTTTCTAAAAATGAAATAAATGCCTTCTATACACCTCAAACATTCACTCTAAAAAAGAAGATTGTGGTTTTTCGCAATATTTTTAGAAATTTGGGCTCTAATAGTAAGAATAACACTTGCGCTGAAGCATCTTTTATGCTCATTTCTACTTTTTCAGGACTTATTCTGGGTTTAATTTTGTTTATTTGATGAAAATGAACAACAATACACACCATGGAAACATTTTTGTTTGATATGTTACGAGTGAGATTTTCACCTAGAACCCAAAGGGGGGGGTATTGGCACTTTTCATGGAAAAATGTGAAAAATTAAATTTTCTAAAAATGAAATAAATGCCTTCTATACACCTCAAACATTCACTCTAAAACAGAAGATTGTGGTTTTTCGCAATATTTTTAGAAATTTGGGCTCTTATAATAAGAATAACACTTGCGCTGAAGCATCTTTTATGCTCATTTCTTGTCTTTCAGGATTTATTCTGAGTTTTATTTTATTTATTTGATGAAAATGAACAACAATACACACCATGGAAACGTTTTTGTTTGATTTGTGTCGACTGAGATTTTCACCTAGAACCCAAAGGAGGGGGTATTGGCACTTTTCAGGGAAAAATGAGAAAAATTAAATTTTCTAAAAATGAATTAAATGCCTTCTATACACCTCAAACATTCACTCTTAAAAAAGAAGATTGTGGTTTTTCGCAATATTTTTAGAAATTGGGGCTGTAAAAGTAAGAATAACACGTGCGCTGAAGCATCTTTTATGCTCATTTCTTGTCTTTCAGGATTAATTCTGGGTTTTTTTGTTTATTTGATGAAAATGAACAACAATACACACCATGGAAACATTTTTGTTTGATTTGTGTCGAGTGAGATTTTCACCTAGAACCCAAAGGGGGGGTATTGGCACTTTTCATGGAAAAATGTGAAAAATTAAATTTTCTAAAAATGAAATAAATGCCTTCTATACACCTCAAACATTCACTCTAAAACTGAAAATTGTTGCTTTTCGCGATATTTTTAGAAATTTGGGCTCTTATAGTAAGAATAACACTTGCGCTGAAGCATCTTTTATGCTCATTTCTTGCCTTACAGGATTTATTCTGGGTTTAATTTTGTTTATTTGATGAAAATGAACAACAATACACACCATGGAAACATATTTGTTTGATTTGTGTCGAGTGAGATTTTCACCTAGAACCCAAAGGGGGGGGGGTATTGGCACTTTTCATGGAGAAATGAGAAAAATTAAATTTTCTAAAAATGAAATAAATGCCTTGCCTTCTATACACCGCAAACATTCACTCTAAAATAAAGATTGTGGTTTTTCGCAATATTTTTAGAAATTTGGGCTCTTATAGTAACATTAACACTTGCGCTGAAGCATCTTTTATGCTCATTTCTTGTCTTTCAGGATTTATTCTGGGTTTAATTTTGTTTATTTGATGAAAATGAACAACAATACACACCATGGAAACATTTTTGTTTGATTTGTGTCGAGTGAGATTTTCACCTAGAACCCAAAGGGGCTTCTATACACCTCAAACATTCACTCTAAAACTGAAAATTGTTGCTTTTCGCAATATTTTTAGATATTTGGGCTCTTTTAGTAACATTAACACTTGCGCTGAAGCATCTCTCAAGCTCATTTCTTGTCTTTCAGGATTAATTCTGGGTTTTTTTTTGTTTATTTGATGAAAATGAACCACAATACACACCATGGAAACATTTTTGTTTGATTTGTGTCGAGTGAGATTTTCACCTAGAACCCAAAGGGGGGGGTATTGGCACTTTTCAAGGAAAAATGTGAAATATTAAATTTTCTAAAAATGAAATAAATGCCTTCTATACACCTCAAACATTCACTCTAAAACAGAAGATTGTGGTTTTCCGCAATATTTTTAGAAATTTGGGCTCTTATAATAAGAATAACACTTGCGCTGAAGCATCTTTTATGCTCATTTCTTGTTTTTCAGGATTTATTCTGGGTTTAATTTTGTTTATTTGATGAAAATGAACAACAATACACACCATGGAAACATTTTTGTTTGATATGATGTCGAGTGAGATTTTCACCTAGAACCCAAAGGGGGGGGGTATTGGCACTTTTCTTGGAAAAATGTGAAAAATTAAATTTTCTAAAATGAAATAAATGCCTTCTATACACCTCAAACATTCACTCTAAAACAGAAGATTGTGGTTTTCCGCAATATTTTAGAAATTTGGGCTCTAATAGTAAGAATAACACTTGCGCTGAAGCATCTTTTATGCTCATTTCTACTTTTTCAGGACTTATTCTGGGTTTAATTTTGTTTATTTGATGAAAATGAACAACAATACACACCATGGAAACATTTTTGTTTGATTTGTGTCGAGTGAGATTTTCACCTAGAACCCAAAGGGGGGGGTATTGGCCCTTTTCAAGGAAAAATGTAAAATATTAAATTTTCTAAAAATGAAATAAATGCCTTCTATACACCTCAAACATTCACTCTAAAACAGAAGATTGTGGTTTTCCGCAATATTTTTAGAAATTTGGGCTCTTTTAGTAACATTTACACTTGCGCTGAAGCATCTTTTATGCTCATTTCTTGTCTTTCAGGATTAATTCTGGGTTTTTTTGTTTATAAGATGAAAATGAACCACAATACACACCATGGAAACATTTTTGTTTGATTTGTGTCGAGTGAGATTTTCACCTAGAACCCAAAGGGGGGGGTATTGGCCCTTTTCATGGAAAAATGTGAAAAATTAAATTTTCTAAAAAATGAAATAAATGCCTTCTATACACCTCAAACATTCACTCTAAAAAAGAAGATTGTGGTTTTTCGCAATATTTTTAGAAATTTGGGCTCTAATAGTAAGAATTACACTTGCGCTGAAGCATCTTTTATGCTCATTTCTACTTTTTCAGGACTTATTCTGGGTTTAATTTTGTTTATTTGATGAAAATGAACAACAATACACACCATGGAAACATTTTTGTTTGATTTGTGTCGAGTGAGATTTTCACCTAGAACCCAAAGGGGGGGGTATTGGCACTTTTCAAAGAAAAATGTAAAATATTAAATTTTTAAAAAATGAAATAAATGCCTTCTATACACCTCAAACATTCACTCCAAAAATAAGATTGTGGTTTTTCGCAATATTTTTAGAAATTTGGGCTCTTATAATAAGAATAACACTTGCGCTGAAGCATCTTTTATGCTCATTTCTTGTCTTTCAGGATTTATTCTGGGTTTAATTTTTGTTATTTGATGAAAATGAACAACAATACACACCATGGAAACGTTTTTGTTTGATTTGTGTCGACTGAGATTTTCAACCTAGAACCCAAAGGAGGGGGTATTGGCACTTTTCAGGGAAAAATGAGAAAAATTAAATTTTCTAAAAATGAATTAAATGCCTTCTATACACCTCAAACATTCACTCTTAAAAAAGAAGATTGTGGTTTTTCGCAATATTTTTAGAAATTGGGGCTGTAAAAGTAAGAATAACACGTGCGCTGAAGCATCTTTTATGCTCATTTCTTGTCTTTCAGGATTAATTCTGGGTTTTTTTGTTTATTTGATTGAAATGAACAACAATACACACCATGGAAACATTTTTGTTTGATTGTGTCGAGTGAGATTTTCACCTAGAACCCAAAGGGGGGGTATTGGCACTTTTCATGGAAAAAATGTGAAAATTAAATTTCTAAAAATGAAATAAATGCCTTCTATACACCTCAAACATTCACTCTAAAACTGAAAATTGTTGCTTTTCGCGATATTTTTAGAAATTTGGGCTCTTATAGTAAGAATAACACTTGCGCTGAAGCATCTTTTATGCTCATTTCTTGCCTTACAGGATTTATTCTGGGTTTAATTTTGTTTATTTGATGAAAATGAACAACAATACACACCATGGAAACATATTTGTTTGATTTGTGTCGAGTGAGATTTTCACCTAGAACCCAAAGGGGGGGGGGGTATTGGCACTTTTCATGGAGAAATGAGAAAAATTAAATTTTCTAAAAATGAAATAAATGCCTTCTATACACCGCAAACATTCACTCTAAAATAAAGATTGTGTTTTTCGCAATATTTTTAGAAATTTGGGCTCTTATAGTAACATTAACACTTGCGCTGAAGCATCTTTTATGCTCATTTCTTGTCTTTCAGGATTTATTCTGGTTTAATTTTGTTTATTTGATGAAAATGAACAACAATACACACCATGGAAACATTTTTGTTTGATTTGTGTCGAGTGAGATTTTCACCTAGAACCCAAAGGGGCTTCTATACACCTCAAACATTCACTCTAAAACTGAAAATTGTTGCTTTTCGCAATATTTTTAGATATTTGGGCTCTTTTAGTAACATTAACACTTGCGCTGAAGCATCTCTCAAGCTCATTTCTTGTCTTTCAGGATTAATTCTGGGTTTTTTTTTGTTTATTTGATGAAAATGAACCACAATACACACCATGGAAACATTTTTGTTTGATTTGTGTCGAGTGAGATTTTCACCTAGAACCCAAAGGGGGGGGTATTGGCACTTTTCAAGGAAAAATGTGAAATATTAAATTTTCTAAAAATGAAATAAATGCCTTCTATACACCTCAAACATTCACTCTAAAACAGAAGATTGTGGTTTTCCGCAATATTTTTAGAAATTTGGGCTCTTATAATAAGAATAACACTTGCGCTGAAGCATCTTTTATGCTCATTTCTTGTTTTTCAGGATTTATTCTGGGTTTAATTTTGTTTATTTGATGAAAATGAACAACAATACACACCATGGAAACATTTTTGTTTGATATGTGTCGAGTGAGATTTTCACCTAGAACCCAAAGGGGGGGGGTATTGGCACTTTTCTTGGAAAAATGTGAAAAATTAAATTTTCTAAAAATGAAATAAATGCCTTCTATACACCTCAAACATTCACTCTAAAACAGAAGATTGTGGTTTTCCGCAATATTTTTAGAAATTTGGGCTCTAATAGTAAGAATAACACTTGCGCTGAAGCATCTTTTATGCTCATTTCTACTTTTTCAGGACTTATTCTGGGTTTAATTTTGTTTATTTGATGAAAATGAACAACAATACACACCATGGAAACATTTTTGTTTGATTTGTGTCGAGTGAGATTTTCACCTAGAACCCAAAGGGGGGGGGTATTGGCCCTTTTCAAGGAAAAATGTAAAATATTAAATTTTCTAAAAATGAAATAAATGCCTTCTATACACCTCAAACATTCACTCTAAAACAGAAGATTGTGGTTTTCCGCAATATTTTTAGAAATTTGGGCTCTTTTAGTAACATTTACACTTGCGCTGAAGCATCTTTTATGCTCATTTCTTGTCTTTCAGGATTAATTCTGGGTTTTTTTGTTTATAAGATGAAAATGAACCACAATACACACCATGGAAACATTTTTGTTTGATTTGTGTCGAGTGAGATTTTCACCTAGAACCCAAAGGGGGGGGTATTGGCCCTTTTCATGGAAAAATGTGAAAAATTAAATTTTCTAAAAATGAAATAAATGCCTTCTATACACCTCAAACATTCACTCTAAAAAAGAAGATTGTGGTTTTTCGCAATATTTTTAGAAATTTGGGCTCTAATAGTAAGAATTACACTTGCGCTGAAGCATCTTTTATGCTCATTTCTACTTTTTCAGGACTTATTCTGGGTTTAATTTTGTTTATTTGATGAAAATGAACAACAATACACACCATGGAAACATTTTTGTTTGATTTGTGTCGAGTGAGATTTTCACCTAGAACCCAAAGGGGGGGTATTGGCACTTTTCAAAGAAAAATGTAAAATATTAAATTTTTAAAAAATGAAATAAATGCCTTCTATACACCTCAAACATTCACTCCAAAAATAAGATTGTGGTTTTTCGCAATATTTTTAGAAATTTGGGCTCTTATAATAAGAATAACACTTGCGCTGAAGCATCTTTTATGCTCATTTCTTGTCTTTCAGGATTTATTCTGGGTTTAATTTTTGTTATTTGATGAAAATGAACAACAATACACACCATGGAAACATTTTTGTTTGATTTGTGTCGAGTGAGATTTTCACCTAGAACCCAAAGGGGGGGGTATTGGCACTTTTCAGGGAAAAATGAGAAAAATTAAATTTTCTAAAAATGAATTAAATGCCTTCTATACACCTCAAACATTCACTCTAAAACTGAAATTTGTTGCTTTTCGCAATATTTTTAGAAATTTGGGCTCTTTTAGTAACATTAACACTTGCGCTGAAGCATCTTTTATGCTCATTTCTTGTCTTTCAGGATTTATTCTGGGTTTAATTTTTTTTATTTGATGAAAATGAACAACAATACACACCATGGAAACATTTTTGTTTGATTTGTGTCGAGTGAGATTTTCACCTAGAACCCAAAGGGGCTTCTAGACACCTCAAACATTCACTCTAAAACTGAAAATTGTTGCTTTTCGCAATATTTTTTAGAAATTTGGGCTCTTTTAGTAACATTAACACTTCCCCTGAAGCATCTTTTATGCTCATTTCTTGTCTTTCAGGATTTATTCTGGGTTTTTTTTGTTTATTTGATGAAAATGAACCACAATAGACACCATGGAAACATTTTTGTTTGATTTGTGTCGAGTGAGATTTTCACCTAGAACCCAAAGGGGGGGGTATTGGCCCTTTTCATGGAAAAATGTGAAAAATTAAATTTTCTAAAAATGAAATAAATGCCTTCTATACACCTCAAACATTCACTCTAAAACTGAAAATTGTTGCTTTTCGCAATATTTTTAGAAATTTGGGCTCTTTTAGTAACATTTACACTTGCGCTGAAGCATCTTTTATGCTCATTTCTTGTCTTTCAGGATTAATTCTGGGTTTTTTTTGTTTATTAGATGAAAAGGAACCACAATACACACCATGGAAACATTTTTGTTTGATTTGTGTCGAGTGAGATTTTCACCTAGAACCCAAAGGGGGGGGTATTTGCCCTTTTCATGGAAAAATGTGAAAAATTAAATTTTCTAAAAATGAAATAAATGCCTTCTATACACCTCAAACATTCACTCTAAAAAAGAAGATTGTGGTTTTTCGCAATATTTTTAGAAATTTGGGCTCTAATAGTAAGAATTACACTTGCGCTGAAGCATCTTTTATGCTCATTTCTACTTTTTCAGGACTTATTCTGGGTTTAATTTTGTTTATTTGATGAAAATGAACAACAATACACACCATGGAAACATTTTTGTTTGATTTGTGCCGAGTGAGATTTTCACCTAGAACCCAAAGGGAGGGGTATTGGCACTTTTCATGGAAAAATGTGAAAAATTAAATTTTCTAAAAATGAAATAAATGCCTTCTATACACCTCAAACATTCACTCTAAAAAAAAAGATTGTGGTTTTTCGCAATATTTTTAGAAATTTGGGCTCTAATAGTAAGAATAACACTTGCGCTGAAGCATCTTTTATGCTCATTTCTACTTTTTCAGGACTTATTCTGGGTTTAATTTTGTTTAATTGATGAAAATGAACAAAAATACACACCATGGAAACATTTTTGTTTGATATGTTACGAGTGAGATTTCACCTAGAACCCAAAGTGGGGGGGTATTGGCACTTTTCATGGAAAAATCTGAAAAATTAAATTTTCTAAAAATTAAATAAATGCCTTCTATACACCTCAAACATTCACTCTAAAACTGAAAATTGTTGCTTTTCGCAATATTTTTAGAAATTTGGGCTCTTTTAGTAACATTAACACTTGCGCTGAAGCATCTTTTATGCTCATTTCTTGTCTTTCAGGATTAATTCTGGGTTTTTTTGTTTATTTGATGAAAATGAACAACAATACACTCCATGGAAACATTTTTGTTTGATTTGTGTCGAGTGAGATTTTCACCTAGAACCCAAAGGGGGGGTATTGGCACTTTTCATGGAAAAATGTGAAAAATTAAATTTTCTAAAAATGAAATAAATGCCTTCTATACACCTCAAACATTCACTCTAAAACTGAAAATTGTTGCTTTTCGCGATATTTTTAGAAATTTGGGCTCTTATAGTAAGAATAACACTTGCGCTGAAGCATCTTTTATGCTCATTTCTTGCCTTACAGGATTTATTCTGGGTTTAATTTTGTTTATTTGATGAAAATGAACAACAGTACACACCATGGAAACATATTTGTTTGATTTGTGTCGAGTGAGATTTTCACCTAGAACCCAAAGGGGGGGGGGGTATTGGCACTTTTCATGGAGAAATGAGAAAAATTAAATTTTCTAAAAATGAAATAAATGCCTTCTATACACCGCAAACATACACTCTAAAATAAAGATTGTGGTTTTTCGCAATATTTTTAGAAATTTGGGCTCTTATAGTAACATTAACACTTGCGCTGAAGCATCTTTTATGCTCATTTCTTGTCTTTCAGGATTTATTCTGGGTTTAATTTGTTTTATTTGATGAAAATGAACAACAATACACACCATGGAAACATTTTTGTTTGATTTGTGTCGAGTGAGATTTTCACCTAGAACCCAAAGGGGCTTCTATACACCTCAAACATTCACTCTAAAACTGAAAATTGTTGCTTTTCGCAATATTTTTAGATATTTGGGCTCTTTTAGTAACATTAACACTTGCGCTGAAGCATCTCTCAAGCTCATTTCTTGTCTTTCAGGATTAATTCTGGGTTTTTTTGTTTATTTGATGAAAATGAACCACAATACACACCATGGAAACATTTTTGTTTGATTTGTGTCGAGTGAGATTTTCACCTAGAACCCAAAGGGGGGGGGGTATTGGCACTTTTCAAGGAAAAATGTTAAATATTAAATTTTCTAAAAATGAAATAAATGCCTTCTATACACCTCAAACATTCACTCTAAAACAGAAGATTGTGGTTTTCCGCAATTTTTTTAGAAATTTGGGCTCTTATAATAAGAATAACACTTGCGCTGAAGCATCTTTTATGCTCATTTCTTGTCTTTCAGGATTTATTCTGGGTTTAATTTTGTTTATTTGATGAAAATGAACAACAATACACACCATGGAAACATTTTTGTTTGATATGTGTCGAGTGAGATTTTCACCTAGAACCCAAAGGGGGGGATATTTGCACTTTTCAGGGAAAAATGAGAAAAATTAAATTTTCTAAAAATGAATTAAATGCCTTCTATACACCTCAAACATTCACTCTTAAACTGAAAATTGTTGCTTTTCGCAATATTTTTAGAAATTTGGGCTCTTTTAGTAACATTTACACTTGCGCTGAAGCATCTTTTATGCTCATTTCTTGTCTTTCAGGATTAATTCTGGGTTTTTTTTGTTTATTAGATGAAAAGGAACCACAATACACACCATGGAAACATTTTTGTTTGATTTGTGTCGAGTGAGATTTTCACCTAGAACCCAAAGGGGGGGGTATTTGCCCTTTTCATGGAAAAATGTGAAAAATTAAATTTTCTAAAAAATGAAATAAATGCCTTCTATACACCTCAAACATTCACTCTAAAAAAGAAGATTGTGGTTTTTCGCAATATTTTTAGAAATTTGGGCTCTAATAGTAAGAATTACACTTGCGCTGAAGCATCTTTTATGCTCATTTCTACTTTTTCAGGACTTATTCTGGGTTTAATTTTGTTTATTTGATGAAAATGAACAACAATACACACCATGGAAACATTTTTGTTTGATTTGTGCCGAGTGAGATTTTCACCTAGAACCCAAAGGGAGGGGTATTGGCACTTTTCATGGAAAAATGTGAAAAATTAAATTTTCTAAAAATGAAATAAATGCCTTCTATACACCTCAAACATTCACTCTAAAAAAAAAGATTGTGGTTTTTCGCAATATTTTTAGAAATTTGGGCTCTAATAGTAAGAATAACACTTGCGCTGAAGCATCTTTTATGCTCATTTCTACTTTTTCAGGACTTATTCTGGGTTTAATTTTGTTTAATTGATGAAAATGAACAACAATACACACCATGGAAACATTTTTGTTTGATATGTTACGAGTGAGATTTTCACCTAGAACCCAAAGGGGGGGGGGTATTGGCACTTTTCATGGAAAAATCTGAAAATTAAATTTTCTAAAATTAAATAAATGCCTTCTATACACCTCAAACATTCACTCTAAAACTGAAAATTGTTGCTTTTCGCAATATTTTTAGAAATTTGGGCTCTTTTAGTAACATTAACACTTGCGCTGAAGCATCTTTTATGCTCATTTCTTGTCTTTCAGGATTAATTCTGGGTTTTTTTGTTTATTTGATGAAAATGAACAACAATACACTCCATGGAAACATTTTTGTTTGATTTGTGTCGAGTGAGATTTTCACCTAGAACCCAAAGGGGGGGTATTGGCACTTTTCATGGAAAAATGTGAAAAATTAAATTTTCTAAAAATGAAATAAATGCCTTCTATACACCTCAAACATTCACTCTAAAACTGAAAATTGTTGCTTTTCGCGATATTTTTAGAAATTTGGGCTCTTATAGTAAGAATAACACTTGCGCTGAAGCATCTTTTATGCTCATTTCTTGCCTTACAGGATTTATTCTGGGTTTAATTTTGTTTATTTGATGAAAATGAACAACAGTACACACCATGGAAACATATTTGTTTGATTTGTGTCGAGTGAGATTTTCACCTAGAACCCAAAGGGGGGGGGGTATTGGCACTTTTCATGGAGAAATGAGAAAAATTAAATTTTCTAAAAATGAAATAAATGCCTTCTATACACCGCAAACATTCACTCTAAAATAAAGATTGTGGTTTTTCGCAATATTTTTAGAAATTTGGGCTCTTATAGTAACATTAACACTTGCGCTGAAGCATCTTTTATGCTCATTTCTTGTCTTTCAGGATTTATTCTGGGTTTAATTTTGTTTATTTGATGAAAATGAACAACAATACACACCATGGAAACATTTTTGTTTGATTTGTGTCGAGTGAGATTTTCACCTAGAACCCAAAGGGGCTTCTATACACCTCAAACATTCACTCTAAAACTGAAAATTGTTGCTTTTCGCAATATTTTTAGATATTTGGGCTCTTTTAGTAACATTAACACTTGCGCTGAAGCATCTCTCAAGCTCATTTCTTGTCTTTCAGGATTAATTCTGGGTTTTTTTGTTTATTTGATGAAAATGAACCACAATACACACCATGGAAACATTTTTGTTTGATTTGTGTCGAGTGAGATTTTCACCTAGAACCCAAAGGGGGGGGGGTATTGGCACTTTTCAAGGAAAAATGTTAAATATTAAATTTTCTAAAAATGAAATAAATGCCTTCTATACACCTCAAACATTCACTCTAAAACAGAAGATTGTGGTTTTCCGCAATATTTTTAGAAATTTGGGCTCTTATAATAAGAATAACACTTGCGCTGAAGCATCTTTTATGCTCATTTCTTGTCTTTCAGGATTTATTCTGGGTTTAATTTTGTTTATTTGATGAAAATGAACAACAATACACACCATGGAAACATTTTTGTTTGATATGTGTCGAGTGAGATTTTCACCTAGAACCCAAAGGGGGGGATATTTGCACTTTTCAGGGAAAAATGAGAAAAATTAAATTTTCTAAAAATGAATTAAATGCCTTCTATACACCTCAAACATTCACTCTTAAACTGAAAATTGTTGCTTTTCGCAATATTTTTAGAAATTTGGGCTCTTTTAGTAACATTTACACTTGCGCTGAAGCATCTTTTATGCTCATTTCTTGTCTTTCAGGATTAATTCTGGGTTTTTTTGTTTATTAGATGAAAAGGAACCACAATACACACCATGGAAACATTTTTGTTTGATTTGTGTCGAGTGAGATTTTCACCTAGAACCCAAAGGGGGGGGTATTGGCCCTTTTCATGGAAAAATGTGAAAAATTAAATTTTCTAAAAATGTAATAAATGCCTTCTATACACCTCAAACATTCACTCTAAAAAAGAAGATTGTGGTTTTTCGCAATATTTTTAGAAATTTGGGCTCTAATAATAAGAATTACACTTGCGCTGAAGCATCTTTTATGCTCATTTCTACTTTTTCAGGACTTATTCTGGGTTTAATTTTGTTTATTTGATGAAAATGAACAACAATACACACCATGGAAACATTTTTGTTTGATTTGTGTCGAGTGAGATTTTCACCTAGAACCCAAAGGGGGTATTGGAACTTTTCATGGAAAAATGTGAAAAATTAAATTTTCTAAAAATGAAATAAATGCCTTCTATACACCTCAAACATTCACTCTAAAAAAGAAGATTGTGGTTTTTCGCAATATTTTTAGAAATTTGGGCTCTAATAGTAAGAATAACACTTGCGCTGAAGCATCTTTTATGCTCATTTCTACTTTTTCAGGACTTATTCTGGGTTTAATTTTGTTTATTTGATGAAAATGAACAACAATACACACCATGGAAACATTTTTGTTTGATATGTGCCGAGTGAGATTTTCACCTAGAACCCAAAGGGGGGGGGTATTGGCACTTTTCATGGAAAAATGTGAAAAATTAAATTTTCTAAAAATGAAATAAATGCCTTCTATACACCTCAAACATTCACTCTAAAACAGAAGATTGTGGTTTTTCGCAATATTTTTAGAAATTTGGGCTCTTATAATAAGAATAACACTTGCGCTGAAGCATCTTTTATGCTCATTTCTTGTCTTTCAGGATTAATTCTGGTTTTTTTTTGTTTATTTGATGAAAATGAACCACAATACACACCATGGAAACATTTTTGTTTGATTTGTGTCGAGTGAGATTTTCACCTAGAACCCAAAGGGGGGGGGTATTGGCCCTTTTCATGGAGAAATGAGAAAAATTAAATTTTCTAAAAATGAAATTATTGCCTTCTATACACCGCAAACATTCACTCTAAAATAAAGATTGGGGTTTTTAACAATATTTTTAGAAATTTGGGCTCTTATAGTAACAATAACACTTGCGCTGAAGCATCTTTTATGCTCATTTCTTGTCTTTCAGGATTAATTCTGGGTTTTTTTGTTTATTTGATGAAAATGAACAACAATACACACCATGGAAACATTTTTGTTTGATTTGTGTCGAGTGAGATTTTCACCTAGAACCCAAAGGGGGGGGTATTGGCACTTTTCATGGAAAAATGTGAAAAATTAAATATTCTAAAAATGAAATAAATGCCTTCTATACACCTCAAACATTCACTCTAAAACTGAAAATTGTTGCTTTTCGCAATATTTTTAGAAATTTGGGCTCTTATAGTAAGAATAACACTTGCGCTGAAGCATCTTTTATGCTCATTTCTTGTCTTTCAGGATATATTCTGGGTTTAATTTTGTTTATTTGATGAAAATGAAAATCAATACACACCATGAAAACATATTTCTTTGATTTGTGTCGAGTGAGATTTTCACCTAGAACCCAAAGGGGGGGGGTATTGGCACTTTTCATGGAGAAATGAGAAAAATTAAATTTTCTAAAAATGAAATAAATGCCTTCTATACACCGCAAACATTCACTCTAAAATAAAGATTGTGGTTTTTCGCAATATTTTTAGAAATTTGGGTTCTTATAGTAACAATAACACTTGCGCTGATGCATCTTTTATGCTCATTTCTTGTCTTTCAGGATTTATTCTGGGTTTAATTTTGTTTATTTGATGAAAATGAACAACAATACACACCATGGAAACATTTTTGTTTGATTTGTGTCGAGTGAGATTTTCACCTAGAACCCAAAGGGGCTTCTATACACCTCGAACATTCACTCTAAAACTGAAATTTGTTGCTTTTCGCAATATTTTTAGAAATTTGGGCTCTTTTAGTAACATTAACACTTGCGCTGAAGCATCTTTTATGCTCATATCTTGTCTTTCAGGATTAATTCTGGGTTTTTTTGTTTATTTGATGAAAATGAACCACAATACACACCATGGAAACATTTTTGTTTGATTTGTGTCGAGTGAGATTTTCACCTAGAACCCAAAGTATTGGCCCTTTTCATGGAAAAATGTGAAAAATTAAATTTTCTAAAAATGAAATAAATGCCTTCTATACACCTCAAACATTCACTCTAAAAAAGAAGATTGTGGTTTTTCGCAATATTTTTAGAAATT
Source organism: Hetaerina americana (assembly GCF_022747635.1). Taxonomy (NCBI): domain Eukaryota; kingdom Metazoa; phylum Arthropoda; class Insecta; order Odonata; family Calopterygidae; genus Hetaerina; species Hetaerina americana. Next base: position 35,687 of record NW_027286847.1, on the reverse strand, counting down.
TGGGCTCTAATAGTAAGAATAACACTTGCGCTGAAGCATCTTTTATGCTCATTTCTACTTTTTCATGACTTATTCTGGGTTTAATTTTGTTTTTTGATGAAAATGAACAACAATACACACCATGGAAACATTTTTGTTTGATTTGTGTCGAGTGAGATCTTCACCTAGAACCCAAAGGGGGGGGTATTGGCACTTTTCAAGGAAAAATGGGAAATATTAAATTTTCTAAAAATGAAATAAATGCCTTCTATACACCTCAAACATTCACTCTTAAAAAAGAAGATTGTGGTTTTTCGCAATATTTTTAGAAATTTGGGCTCTAAAAGTAAGAATAACACGTGCGCTGAAGCATCTTTTATGCTCATTTCTTGTCTTTCAGGATTTATTCTGAGTTTTATTTTATTTATTTGATGAAAATGAACAACAATACACACCATGGAAACATTTTTGTTTGATTTGTGTCGACTGAGATTTTCACCTAGAACCCAAAGGGGGGGGTATTGGCACTTTTCATGGAAAAATGTGAAAAATTAAATTTTCTAAAAATGTAATAAATACCTTCTATACACCTGAAACATTTCCTCTAAAACTGAAAATTGTTGCTTTTCGCAATATTTTTAGAAATTTGGGCTCTTTTAGTAACATGAACACTTGCGCTGAAGCATCTTTTATGCTCATTTCTTGTCTTTGAGGATTTATTCTGGGTTTAATTTTGTTTATTTGATGAAAATGCACAACAATACACACCATGGAAACATTTTGGTTTGATTTGTGTCGAGTGAGATTTTCACCTAGAACCCAAAGGAGGGGGTATTGGCACTTTTCAGGGAAAAATGAGAAAAATTAAATTTTCTAAAAATGGAATAAATGCCTTCTATACACCTCAAACATTCACTCTTAAAAAAGAAGATTGTGGTTTTTCGCAATATTTTTAGAAATTTGGGCTCTAAAAGTAAGAATAACACGTGCGCTGAAGCATCTTTTATGCTCATTTCTTGTCTTTCAGGATTTATTCTGAGTTTTATTTTATTTATTTGATGAAAATGAACAACAATACACACCATGGAAACATTTTTGTTTGATTTGTGTCGACTGAGATTTTCACCTAGAACCCAAAGGGGGGGGTATTGGCACTTTTCAGGGAAAAATGAGAAAAATTAAATTTTCTAAAAATGAATTAAATGCCTTCTATACACCTCAAACATTCACTCTAAAACTGAAAATTGTTGCTTTTCGCAATATTTTTAGAAATTTGGGCTCTTTTAGTAACATTAACACTTGCGCTGAAGCATCTTTTATGCTCATTTCTTGTCTTTCAGGATTAATTCTGGTTTTTTTTTGTTTATTTGATGAAAATGAACCACAATACACACCAAGGAAACATTTTTGTTTGATTTGTGTCGAGTGAGATTTTCACCTAGAACCCAAAGGGGGGGGGTATTGGCCCTTTTCATGGAAAAATGTGAAAAATTACATTTTCTAAAAATGAAATAAATGCCTTCTATACACCTCAAACATTCACTCTAAAAAAGAAGATTGTGGTTTTTCGCAATATTTTTAGAAATTTGGGCTCTAATAGTAAGAATAACACTTGCGCTGAAGCATCTTTTATGCTCATTTCTACTTTTTCAGGACTAATTCTGGGTTTAATTTTGTTTTTTGATGAAAATGAACAACAATACACACCATGGAAACATTTTTGTTTGATTTGTGTCGAGTGAGATTTTCACCTAGAACCCAAAGGGGGGGGTATTGGCACTTTTCAAGGAAAAATGTGAAATATTAAATTTTCTAAAAATGAAATAAATGCCATCTATACACCTCAAACATTCACTCTTAAAAAAGAAGATTGTGGTTTTTCGCAATATTTTTAGAAATTTGGGCTCTAAAAGTAAGAATAACACGTGCGCTGAAGTATCTTTATGCTCATTTCTTGTCTTTCAGGATTTATTCTGAGTTTTATTTTATTTATTTGATGAAAATGAACAACAATACACACCATGGAAACATTTTTGTTTGATTTGTGTCGAGAGAGATTTTCACCTAGAACCCAAAGGGGGCGGGGTATTGGCACTTTTCATGGAGAAATGAGAAAAATTAAATTTTCTAAAAATGAAATTATTGCCTTCTATACACCGCAAACATTCACTCTAAAATAAAGATTGGGGTTTTTCGCAATATTTTTAGATATTTGGGCTCTTTTAGTAACATTAACACTTGCGCTGAAGCATCTTTTATGCTCATTTCTTGTCTTTCAGGATTTATTCTGGGTTTTTTTGTTTATTTGATGAAAATGAACCACAATAGACATCATGGAAACATTTTTGTTTGATTTGTGTCGAGTGAGATTTTCACCTAGAACCCAAAGGGGGGGGTATTGGCACTTTTCATGGAAAAATGTGAAAAATTAAATTTTCTAAAAATGAAATAAATGCCTTCTATACACCTCAAACATTCACTCTAAAAAGGAAGATTGTGGTTTTTCGCAATATTTTTAGAAATTTGGGCTCTAATAGTAAGAATAACACTTGCGCTGAAGCATCTTTTATGCTCATTTCTACTTTTTCAGGACTTATTCTGGGTTTAATTTTGTTTATTTGATGAAAATGAACAACAATACACACCATGGAAACATTTTTGTTTGATTTGTGTCGAGTGAGATTTTCACCTAGAACCCAAAGGGGGGGGTATTGGCACTTTTCATGGAAAAATGTGAAAAATTAAATTTTCTAAAAATGAAATAAATGCCTTCTATACACCTCAAACATTCACTCTAAAACAGAAGATTGTGGTTTTTCGCAATATTTTTAGAAATTTGGGCTCTTATAATAAGAATAACACTTGCGGTGAAGCATCTTTTATGCTCATTTCTTGTCTTTCAGGATTTATTCTGAGTTTTATTTTATTTATTTGATGAAAATGAACAACAATACACACCATGGAAACGTTTTTGTTTGATTTGTGTCGACTGAGATTTTCACCTAGAACCCAAAGGGGGGGTATTGGCACTTTTCATGGAAAAATCTGAAAAATTAAATTTTCTAAAAATTAAATAAATGCCTTCTATACACCTCAAACATTCACTCTAAAACTGAAAATTGTTGCTTTTCGCAATATTTGTAGAAATTTGGGCTCTTATAGTAAGAATAACACTTGCGCTGAAGCATCTTTTATGCTCATTTCTTGCCTTACAGGATTTATTCTGGGTTTAATTTTGTTTATTTGATGAAAATGAACAACAATACACACCATGGAAACATATTTGTTTGATTTGTGTCGAGTGAGATTTTCACCTAGAACCCAAAGGGGGGGGGGTATTGCCGCTTTTCATGGAGAAATGAGAAAAATTAAATTTTCTTAAAATGAAATAAATGCCTTCTATACACCGCAAACATTCACTCTAAAATAAAGATTGTGGTTTTTCGCAATATTTTTAGAAATTTGGGCTCTTATAGTAACATTAACACTTGCGCTGAAGCATCTTTTATGCTCATTTCTTGTCTTTTAGGATTTATTCTGGGTTTAATTTTGTTTATTTGATGAAAATGAACAACAATACACACCATGGAAACATTTTTGTTTGATTTGTGTCGAGTGAGATTTTCACCTAGAACCCAAAGGGGCTTCTATACACCTCAAACATTCACTCTAAAACTGAAAATTGTTGCTTTTCGCAATATTTTTAGATATTTGGGCTCTTTTAGTAACATTAACACTTGCGCTGAAGCATCTCTCAAGCTCATTTCTTGTCTTTCAGGATTAATTCTGGGTTTTTTTGTTTATTTGATGAAAATGAACCACAATACACACCCTGGAAACATTTTTGTTTGATTTGTGTCGAGTGAGATTTTCACTTAGAACCCAAAGGGGGGGGTATTGGCACTTTTCAAAGAAAAATGTGAAATATTAAATTTTCTAAAAATGAAATAAATGCCTTCTATACACCTCAAACATTCACTCTAAAACAGAAGATTGTGGTTTTCCGCAATATTTTTAGAAATTTGGGCTCTTATAATAAGAATAACACTTGCGCTGAAGCATCTTTTATGCTCATTTCTTGTCTTTCAGGATTAATTCTGGGTTTAATTTTGTTTATTTGATGAAAATGAACAACAATACACACCATGGAAACATTTTTGTTTGATATGTGTCGAGTGAGATTTTCGACTAGAACCCAAAGGGGGGGGTATTGGCACTTTTCAGGGAAAAATGAGAAAAATTAAATTTTCTAAAAATGAATTAAATGCCTTCTATACACCTCAAACATTCACTCTAAAACTGAAAATTGTTGCTTTTCGCAATATTTTTAGAAATTTGGGCTCTTTTAGTAACATTTACACTTGCGCTGAAGCATCTTTTATGCTCATTTCTTGTCTTTCAGGATTAATTCTGGGTTTTTTTGTTTATTAGATGAAAATGAACCACAATACACACCATGGAAACATTTTTGTTTGATTTGTGTCGAGTGAGATTTTCACCTAGAACCCAAAGGGGGGGGGTATTGGCCCTTTTCATGGAAAAATGTGAAAAATTAAATTTTCTAAAAATGAAATAAATGCCTTCTATACACCTCAAACATTCACTCTAAAAAAGAAGATTGTGGTTTTTCGCAATATTTTTAGAAATTTGGGCTCTAATAGTAAGAATTACACTTGCGCTGAAGCATCTTTTATGCTCATTTCTACTTTTTCAGGACTTATTCTGGGTTTAATTTTGTTTATTTGATGAAAATGAACAACAATACACACCATGGAAACATTTTTGTTTGATTTGTGTCGAGTGAGATTTTCACCTAGAACCCAAAGGAGGGGTATTGGCCCTTTTCATGGAAAAATGTGAAAAATAAAATTTTCTAAAAATGAAATAAATGCCTTCTATACACCTCAAACATTCACTCTAAAATAAAGATTGGGGTTTTTAACAATATTTTTAGAAATTTGGGCTCTTATAGTAACAATAACACTTGCGCTGAAGCATCTTTTATGCTCATTTCTTGTCTTTCAGGATTAATTCTGGGTTTTTTTGTTTATTTGATGAAAATGAACAACAATACACACCATGGAAACATTTTTGTTTGATTTGTGTCGAGTGAGATTTTCACCTAGAACCCAAAGGGGGGGGTATTGGCACTTTTCATGGAAAAATGTGAAAAATTAAATTTTCTAAAAATGAAATAAATGCCTTCTATACACCTCAAACATTCACTCTAAAACTGAAAATTGTTGCTTTTCGCAATATTTTTAGAAATTTGGGCTCTTATAGTAAGAATAACACTTGCGCTGAAGCATCTTTTATGCTCATTTCTTGTCTTTCAGGATTTATTCTGGGTTTAATTTTGTTTATTTGATGAAAATGAACAACAATACACACCATGGAAACATATTTGTTTGATTTGTGTCGAGTGAGATTTTCACCTAGAACCCAAAGGGGGGGGTATTGGCACTTTTCATGGAGAAATGAGAAAAATTAAATTTTCTAAAAATGAAATAAATGCCTTCTATACACCGCAAACATTCACTCTAAAATAAAGATTGTGGTTTTTCGCAATATTTTTAGAAATTTGGGTTCTTATAGTAACAATAACACTTGCGCTGAAGCATCTTTTATGCTCATTTCTTGTCTTTCAGGATTTATTCTGGGTTTAATTTTGTTTATTTGATGAAAATGAACAACAATACACACCATGGAAACATTTTTGTTTGATTTGTGTCGAGTGAGATTTTCACCTAGAACCCAAAGGGGCTTCTATACACCTCAAACATTCACTCTAAAACTGAAAATTGTTGCTTTTCGCAATATTTTTAGAAATTTGGGCTCTTTTAGTAACATTAACACTTGCGCTGAAGCATCTTTTATGCTCATATCTTGTCTTTCAGGATTAATTCTGGGTTTTTTTGTTTATTTGATGAAAATGAACCACAATACACACCATGGAAACATTTTTGTTTGATTTGTGTCGAGTGAGATTTTCACCTAGAACCCAAAGGGGGGGGTATTGGCCCTTTTCATGGAAAAATGTGAAAAATTAAATTTTCTAAAAATGGAATAAATGCCTTCTATACACCTCAAACATTCACTCTAAAAAAGAGGATTATGGTTTTTCGCAATATTTTTAGAAATTTGGGCTCTAATAGTAAGAATTACACTTGCGCTGAAGCATCTTTTATGCTCATTTCTACTTTTTCAGGATTTATTCTGGGTTTAATTTTGTTTATTTGATGAAAATGAACAACTATACACACCATGGAAACATTTTTGTTTGATTTGTGTCGAGTGAGATTTTCACCTAGAACCCAAAGGGGGGGGTATTGGCACTTTTCATGGAGAAATGAGAAAAATTAAATTTTCTAAAAATGAAATAAATGCCTTCTATACACCGCAAACATTCACTCTAAAATAAAGATTGTGGTTTTTCGCAATATTTTTAGAAATTTGGGTTCTTATAGTAACAATAACACTTGCGCTGAAGCATCTTTTATGCTCATTTCTTGTCTTTCAGGATTTATTCTGGGTTTAATTTTGTTTATTTGATGAAAATGAACAACAATACACACCATGGAAACATTTTTGTTTGATTTGTGTCGAGTGAGATTTTCACCTAGAACCCAAAGGGCTTCTATACACCTCAAACATTCACTCTAAAACTGAAAATTGTTGCTTTTCGCAATATTTTTAGAAATTTGGGCTCTTTTAGTAACATTAACACTTGCGCTGAAGCATCTTTTATGCTCATATCTTGTCTTTCAGGATTAATTCTGGGTTTTTTTGTTTATTTGATGAAAATGAACCACAATACACACCATGGAAACATTTTTGTTTGATTTGTGTCGAGTGAGATTTTCACCTAGAACCCAAAGGGGGGGGGTATTGGCCCTTTTCATGGAAAAATGTGAAAAATTAAATTTTCTAAAAATGGAATAAATGCCTTCTATACACCTCAAACATTCACTCTAAAAAAGAGGATTATGGTTTTTCGCAATATTTTTAGAAATTTGGGCTCTAATAGTAAGAATTACACTTGCGCTGAAGCATCTTTTATGCTCATTTCTACTTTTTCAGGATTTATTCTGGGTTTAATTTTGTTTATTTGATGAAAATGAACAACTATACACACCATGGAAACATTTTTGTTTGATTTGTGTCGAGTGAGATTTTCACCTAGAACCCAAAGGGGGGGTATTGGCACTTTTCAAGGAAAAATGTAAAATATTAAATTTTCTAAAAATGAAATAAATGCCTTCTATACACCTCAAACATTCACTCCAAAAATAAGATTGTGGTTTTTCGCAATATTTTTAGAAATTTGGGCTCTTATAATAAGAATAACACTTGCGCTGAAGCATCTTTTATGCTCATTTCTTGTCTTTCAGGATTTATTCTGGGTTTAATTTTGTTTATTTGATGAAAATGAACAACAATACACACCATGGAAACATTTTTGTTTGATTTGTGTCGAGTGAGATTTTCACCTAGAACCCAAAGGGGGGGGTATTGGCACTTTTCAGGGAAAAATGAGAAAAATTAAATTTTCTAAAAATGAATTAAATGCCTTCTATACACCTCAAACATTCACTCTAAAACTGAAAATTGTTGCTTTTCGCAATATTTTTAGAAATTTGGGCTCTTTTAGTAACATTAACACTTGCGCTGAAGCATCTTTTATGCTCATTTCTTGTCTTTCAGGATTAATTCTGGTTTTTTTTGTTTATTTGATGAAAATGAACCACAATACACACCATGGAAACATTTTTGTTTGATTTGTGTCGAGTGAGATTTTCACCTAGAACCCAAAGGGGGGGGGGTATTGGCCCTTTTCATGGAAAAATGTGAAAAATTAAATTTTCTAAAAATGAAATAAATGCCTTCTATACACCTCAAACATTCACTCTAAAGAAGAAGATTGTGGTTTTTCGCAATATTTTTAGAAATTTGGGCTCTAATAGTAAGAATAACACTTGCGCTGAAGCATCTTTTATGCTCATTTCTACTTTTCAGGACTTATTCTGGGTTTAATTTTGTTTTTTGATGAAAATGAACAACAATACACACCATGGAAACATTTTTGTTTGATTTGTGTCGAGTGAGATTTTCACCTAGAACCCAAAGGGGGGGGTATTGGCACTTTTCAAGGAAAAATGGGAAATATTAAATTTTCTAAAAATGAAATAAATGCCTTCTATACACCTCAAACATTCACTCTTAAAAAAGAAGATTGTGGTTTTTCGCAATATTTTTAGAAATTTGGGCTCTAAAAGTAAGAATAACACGTGCGCAGAAGCATCTTTTATGCTCATTTCTTGTCTTTCAGGATTTATTCTGAGTTTTATTTTATTTATTTGATGAAAATGAACACCAATACACACCATGGAAACATTTTTGTTTGATTTGTGTCGACTGAGATTTTCACCTAGAACCCAAAGGGGGGGTATTGGCACTTTTCATGGAAAAATGTGAAAAATTAAATTTTCTAAAAATGTAATAAATACCTTCTATACACCTGAAACATTTACTCTAAAACTGAAAATTGTTGCTTTTCGCAATATTTTTAGAAATTTGGGCTCTTTTAGTAACATGAACACTTGCGCTGAAGCATCTTTTATGCTCATTTCTTGTCTTTGAGGATTTATTCTGGGTTTAATTTTGTTTATTTGATGAAAATGCACAACAATACACACCATGGAAACATTTTGGTTTGATTTGTGTCGAGTGAGATTTTCACCTAGAACCCAAAGGAGGGGGTATTGGCACTTTTCAGGGAAAAATGAGAAAAATTAAATTTTCTAAAAATGAATTAAATGCCTTCTATACACCTCAAACATTCACTCTTAAAAAAGAAGATTGTGGTTTTTCGCAATATTTTTAGAAATTGGGGCTCTAAAAGTAAGAATAACACGTGCGCTGAAGCATCTTTTATGCTCATTTCTTGTCTTTCAGGATTTATTCTGAGTTTTATTTTATTTATTTGATGAAAATGAGCAACAATACACACCATGGAAACATTTTTGTTTGATTTGTGTCGAGTGAGATTTTCACCTAGAACCCAAAGGGGGGGGTATTGGCACTTTTCATGGAAAAATGTGAAAAATTAAATTTTCTAAAAATGTAATAAATACCTTCTATACACCTGAAACATTTACTCTAAAACTGAAAATTGTTGCTTTTCGCAATATTTTTAGATATTTGGGCTCTTTTAGTAACATTAACACTTGTGCTGAAGCATCTCTCAAGCTCATTTCTTGTCTTTCAGGATTAATTCTGGGTTTTTTTGTTTATTTGATGAAAATGAACCACAATACACACCATGGAAACATTTTTGTTTGATTTGTGTCGAGTGAGATTTTCACTTAGAACCCAAAGGGGGGGGTATTGGCACTTTTCAAAGAAAAATGTGAAATATTAAATTTTCTAAAAATGAAATAAATGCCTTCTATACACCTCAAACATTCACTCTAAAACAGAAGATTGTGGTTTTCCGCAATATTTTTAGAAATTTGGGCTCTTATAATAAGAATAACACTTGCGCTGAAGCATCTTTTATGCTCATTTCTTGTCTTTCAGGATTAATTCTGGGTTTAATTTTGTTTATTTGATGAAAATGAACAACAATACACACCATGGAAACATTTTTGTTTGATATGTGTCGAGTGAGATTTTCACCTAGAACCCAAAGGGGGGGGTATTGGCACTTTTCAGGGAAAAATGAGAAAAATTAAATTTTCTAAAAATGAATTAAATGCCTTCTATACACCTCAAACATTCACTCTAAAACTGAAAATTGTTGCTTTTCGCAATATTTTTAGAAATTTGGGCTCTTTTAGTAACATTTACACTTGCGCTGAAGCATCTTTTATGCTCATTTCTTGTCTTTCAGGATTAATTCTGGGTTTTTTTGTTTATTAGATGAAAATGAACCACAATACACACCATGGAAACATTTTTGTTTGATTTGTGTCGAGTGAGATTTTCACCTAGAACCCAAAGGGGGGGGGGTATTGGCCCTTTTCATGGAAAAATGTGAAAAATTAAATTTTCTAAAAATGAAATAAATGCCTTCTATACACCTCAAACATTCACTCTAAAAAAGAAGATTGTGGTTTTTCGCAATATTTTTAGAAATTTGGGCTCTAATAGTAAGAATTACACTTGCGCTGAAGCATCTTTTATGCTCATTTCTACTTTTTCAGGACTTATTCTGGGTTTAATTTTGTTTATTTGATGAAAATGAACAACAATACACACCATGGAAAGATTTTTGTTTGATTTGTGTCGAGTGAGATTTTCACCTAGAACCCAAAGGGGGTATTGGCACTTTTCATGGAAAAATGTGAAAAATAAAATTTTCTAAAAATGAAAAAAATGCCTTCTATACACCTCAAACATTCACTCTAAAACAGAAGATTGTGGTTTTTCGCAATATTTTTAGAAATTTGGGCTCTAATAGTAAGAATAACACTTGCGCTGAAGCATCTTTTATGCTCATTTCTACTTTTCAGGACTTATTCTGGGTTTAATTTTGTTTTTTGATGAAAATGAACAACAATACACACCATGGAAACATTTTTGTTTGATTTGTGTCGAGTGAGATTTTCACCTAGAACCCAAAGGGGGGGGTATTGGCACTTTTCAAGGAAAAATGGGAAATATTAAATTTTCTAAAAATGAAATAAATGCCTTCTATACACCTCAAACATTCACTCTTAAAAAAGAAGATTGTGGTTTTTCGCAATATTTTTAGAAATTTGGGCTCTAAAAGTAAGAATAACACGTGCGCAGAAGCATCTTTTATGCTCATTTCTTGTCTTTCAGGATTTATTCTGAGTTTTATTTTATTTATTTGATGAAAATGAACACCAATACACACCATGGAAACATTTTTGTTTGATTTGTGTCGACTGAGATTTTCACCTAGAACCCAAAGGGGGGGTATTGGCACTTTTCATGGAAAAATGTGAAAAATTAAATTTTCTAAAAATGTAATAAATACCTTCTATACACCTGAAACATTTACTCTAAAACTGAAAATTGTTGCTTTTCGCAATATTTTTAGAAATTTGGGCTCTTTTAGTAACATGAACACTTGCGCTGAAGCATCTTTTATGCTCATTTCTTGTCTTTGAGGATTTATTCTGGGTTTAATTTTGTTTATTTGATGAAAATGCACAACAATACACACCATGGAAACATTTTGGTTTGATTTGTGTCGAGTGAGATTTTCACCTAGAACCCAAAGGAGGGGGTATTGGCACTTTTCAGGGAAAAATGAGAAAAATTAAATTTTCTAAAAATGAATTAAATGCCTTCTATACACCTCAAACATTCACTCTTAAAAAAGAAGATTGTGGTTTTTCGCAATATTTTTAGAAATTGGGGCTCTAAAAGTAAGAATAACACGTGCGCTGAAGCATCTTTTATGCTCATTTCTTGTTTTTCAGGATTTATTCTGAGTTTTATTTTATTTATTTGATGAAAATGAGCAACAATACACACCATGGAAACATTTTTGTTTGATTTGTGTCGAGTGAGATTTTCACCTAGAACCCAAAGGGGGGGGTATTGGCACTTTTCATGGAAAAATGTGAAAAATTAAATTTTCTAAAAATGTAATAAATACCTTCTATACACCTGAAACATTTACTCTAAAACTGAAAATTGTTGCTTTTCGCAATATTTTTAGATATTTGGGCTCTTTTAGTAACATTAACACTTGTGCTGAAGCATCTCTCAAGCTCATTTCTTGTCTTTCAGGATTAATTCTGGGTTTTTTTGTTTATTTGATGAAAATGAACCACAATACACACCATGGAAACATTTTTGTTTGATTTGTGTCGAGTGAGATTTTCACTTAGAACCCAAAGGGGGGGGTATTGGCACTTTTCAAAGAAAAATGTGAAATATTAAATTTTCTAAAAATGAAATAAATGCCTTCTATACACCTCAAACATTCACTCTAAAACAGAAGATTGTGGTTTTCCGCAATATTTTTAGAAATTTGGGCTCTTATAATAAGAATAACACTTGCGCTGAAGCATCTTTTATGCTCATTTCTTGTCTTTCAGGATTAATTCTGGGTTTAATTTTGTTTATTTGATGAAAATGAACAACAATACACACCATGGAAACATTTTTGTTTGATATGTGTCGAGTGAGATTTTCACCTAGAACCCAAAGGGGGGGGTATTGGCACTTTTCAGGGAAAAATGAGAAAAATTAAATTTTCTAAAAATGAATTAAATGCCTTCTATACACCTCAAACATTCACTCTAAAACTGAAAATTGTTGCTTTTCGCAATATTTTTAGAAATTTGGGCTCTTTTAGTAACATTTACACTTGCGCTGAAGCATCTTTTATGCTCATTTCTTGTCTTTCAGGATTAATTCTGGGTTTTTTTGTTTATTAGATGAAAATGAACCACAATACACACCATGGAAACATTTTTGTTTGATTTGTGTCGAGTGAGATTTTCACCTAGAACCCAAAGGGGGGGGGTATTGGCCCTTTTCATGGAAAAATGTGAAAAATTAAATTTTCTAAAAATGAAATAAATGCCTTCTATACACCTCAAACATTCACTCTAAAAAAGAAGATTGTGGTTTTTCGCAATATTTTTAGAAATTTGGGCTCTAATAGTAAGAATTACACTTGCGCTGAAGCATCTTTTATGCTCATTTCTACTTTTTCAGGACTTATTCTGGGTTTAATTTTGTTTATTTGATGAAAATGAACAACAATACACACCATGGAAAGATTTTTGTTTGATTTGTGTCGAGTGAGATTTTCACCTAGAACCCAAAGGGGGTATTGGCACTTTTCATGGAAAAATGTGAAAAATAAAATTTTCTAAAAATGAAATAAATGCCTTCTATACACCTCAAACATTCACTCTAAAACAGAAGATTGTGGTTTTTCGCAATATTTTTAGAAATTTGGGCTCTTATAATAAGAATAACACTTGCGCTGAAGCATCTTTTATGCTCATTTCTTGTCTTTCAGGATTCATTCTGAGTTTTATTTTATTTATTTGATGAAAATGAAAAACAATACACACCATGGAAACCTTTTTGTTTGATTTGTGTCGACTGAGATTTTCACCTAGAACCCAAAGGGGGGGGGTATTGGCACTTTTCATGGAGAAATGAGAAAAATTAAATTTTCTAAAAATGAAATTATTGCCTTCTATACACCGCAAACATTCACTCTAAAATAAAGATTGGGGTTTTTAACAATATTTTTAGAAATTTGGGCTCTTATAGTAACAATAACACTTGCGCTGAAGCATCTTTTATGCTCATTTCTTGTCTTTCAGGATTAATTCTGGGTTTTTTTGTTTATTTGATGAAAATGAACAACAATACACACCATGGAAACATTTTTGTTTGATTTGTGTCGAGTGAGATTTTCACCTAGAACCCAAAGGGGGGGGTATTGGCACTTTTCATGGAAAAATGTGAAAAATTAAATTTTCTAAAAATGAAATAAATGCCTTCTATACACCTCAAACATTCACTCTAAAACTGAAAATTGTTGCTTTTCGCAATATTTTTAGAAATTTGGGCTCTTATAGTAAGAATAACACTTGCGCTGAAGCATCTTTTATGGTCATTTCTTGTCTTTCAGGATTTATTCTGGGTTTAATTTTGTTTATTTGATGAAAATGAACAACAATACACACCATGGAAACATATTTGTTTGATTTGTGTCGAGTGAGATTTTCACCTAGAACCCAAAGGGGGGGGTATTGGCACTTTTCATGGAGAAATGAGAAAAATTAAATTTTCTAAAAATGAAATAAATGCCTTCTATACACCGCAAACATTCACTCTAAAATAAAGATTGTGGTTTTTCGCAATATTTTTAGAAATTTGGGTTCTTATAGTAACAATAACACTTGCGCTGAAGCATCTTTTATGCTCATTTCTTGTCTTTCAGGATTTATTCTGGGTTTAATTTTGTTTATTTGATGAAAATGAACAACAATACACACCATGGAAACATTTTTGTTTGATTTGTGTCGAGTGAGATTTTCACCTAGAACCCAAAGGGGCTTCTATACACCTCAAACATTCACTCTAAAACTGAAAATTGTTGCTTTTCGCAATATTTTTAGAAATTTGGGCTCTTTTAGTAACATTAACACTTGCGCTGAAGCATCTTTTATGCTCATATCTTGTCTTTCAGGATTAATTCTGGGTTTTTTTGTTTATTTGATGAAAATGAACCACAATACACACCATGGAAACATTTTTGTTTGATTTGTGTCGAGTGAGATTTTCACCTAGAACCCAAAGGGGGGGTATTGGCACTTTTCAAGGAAAAATGTAAAATATTAAATTTTCTAAAAATGAAATAAATGCCTTATATACACCTCAAACATTCACTCCAAAAATAAGATTGTGGTTTTTCGCAAAATTTTTAGAAATTTGGGCTCTTATAATAAGAATAACACTTGCGCTGAAGCATCTTTTATGCTCATTTCTTGTCTTTCAGGATTTATTCTGGGTTTAATTTTGTTTATTTGATGAAAATGAACAACAATACACACCATGGAAACATTTTTGTTTGATTTGTGTCGAGTGAGATTTTCACCTAGAACCCAAAGGGGGGGGTATTGGCACTTTTCAGGGAAAAATGAGAAAAATTAAATTTTCTAAAAATGAATTAAATGCCTTCTATACACCTCAAACATTCACTCTAAAACTGAAAATTGTTGCTTTTCGCAATATTTTTAGAAATTTGGGCTCTTTTAGTAACATTAACACTTGCGCTGAAGCATCCTTTATGCTCATTTCTTGTCTTTCAGGATTAATTCTGGTTTTTTTTGTTTATTTGATGAAAATGAACCACAATACACACCATGGAAACATTTTTGTTTGATTTGTGTCGAGTGAGATTTTCACCTAGAACCCAAAGGGGGGGGGGTATTGGCCCTTTTCATGGAAAAATGTGAAAAATTAAATTTTCTAAAAATGAAATAAATGCCTTCTATACACCTCAAACATTCACTCTAAAAAAGAAGATTGTGGTTTTTCGCAATATTTTTAGAAATTTGGGCTCTAATAGTAAGAATAACACTTGCGCTGAAGCATCTTTTATGCTCATTTCTACTTTTTCAGGACTTATTCTGGGTTTAATTTTGTTTTTTGATGAAAATGAACAACAATACACACCATGGAAACATTTTTGTTTGATTTGTGTCGAGTGAGATTTTCACCTAGAACCCAAAGGGGGGGGTATTGGCACTTTTCAGGGAAAAATGAGAAAAATTAAATTTTCTAAAAATGAATTAAATGCCTTCTATACACCTCAAACATTCACTCTTAAAAAAGAAGATTGTGGTTTTTCGCAATATTTTTAGAAATTGGGGCTCTAAAAGTAAGAATAACACGTGCGCTGAAGCATCTTTTATGCTCATTTCTTGTCTTTCAGGATTTATTCTGAGTTTTATTTTATTTATTTGATGAAAATGAGCAACAATACACACCATGGAAACATTTTTGTTTGATTTGTGTCGAGTGAGATTTTCACCTAGAACCCAAAGGGGGGGGGTATTGGCACTTTTCAAGGAAAAATGTGAAATATTAAATTTTCTAAAAATGAAATAAATGCCTTCTATACACCTCAAACATTCACTCTAAAAATAAGATTGTGGTTTTTCGCAATATTTTTAGAAATTTGGGCTCTTATAATAAGAATAACACTTGCGCTGAAGCATCTTTTATGCTCATTTCTTGTCTTTCAGGATTTATTCTGGGTTTAATTTTGTTTATTTGATGAAAATAAACAACAATACACACCATGGAAACATTTTTGTTTGATTTGTGTCGAGTGAGATTTTCACCTAGAACCCAAAGGGGGGGGTATTGGCACTTTTCAGGGAAAAATGTGAAAAATTAAATTTTCTAAAAATGAATTAAATGCCTTCTATACACCTCAAACATTCATTCTAAAACTGAAAATTGTTGCTTTTCGCAATATTTTTAGAAATTTGGGCTCTTTTAGTAACATTAACACTTGCGCTGAAGCATCTTTTATGCTCATTTCTTGTCTTTCAGGATTAATTCTGGGTTTTTTTGTTTATTTGATGAAAATGAACCACAATACACACCATGGAAACATTTTTGTTTGATTTGTGTCGAATGAGATTTTCACCTAGAACCCAAAGGGGGGGGTATTGGCCCTTTTCATGGAAAAATGTGAAAAATTAAATTTTCTAAAAATGAAATAAATGCCTTCTATACACCTCAAACATTCACTCTAAAAAAGAAGATTGTGGTTTTTCGCAATATTTTTAGAAATTTGGGCTCTAATAGTAAGAATAACACTTGCGCTGAAGCATCTTTTATGCTCATTTCTTGTCTTTCAGGATTTATTCTGAGTTTTATTTTATTTATTTGATGAAAATGAACAACAATACACACCATGGAAACATTTTTGTTTGATTTCTGTCGACTGAGATTTTCACCTAGAACCCAAAGAGGGGGGTATTGGCACTTTTCATGGAAAAATGTGAAAAATTAAATTTTCTAAAAATGTAATAAATACCTTCTGTACACCTGAAACATTTACTCTAAAACTGAAAATTGTTGCTTTTCGCAATATTTTTAGAAATTTGGGCTCTTTTAGTAACATGAACACTTGCGCTGAAGCATCTTTTATGCTCATTTCTTGTCTTTGAGGATTTATTCTGGGTTTAATTTTGTTTATTTGATGAAAATGCACAACAATACACACCATGGAAACATTTTGGTTTGATTTGTGTCGAGTGAGATTTTCACCTAGAACCCAAAGGAGGGGGTATTGGCACTTTTCAGGGAAAAATGAGAAAAATTAAATTTTCAAAAAATGAATTAAATGCCTTCTATACACTTCAAACATTCACTCTAAAACAGAAGATTATGGTTTTTCGCAATATTTTTAGAAATTTGGGCTCTTTTAGTAACATTAACACTTTCGCTGAAGCATCTTTTATGCTCATTTCTTGTCTTTCAGGATTTATTCTGAGTTTTATTTTATTTATTTGATGAAATAAACAACAATACACACCATGGAAACGTTTTTGTTTGATTTGTGTCGAGTGAGATTTTCACCTAGAACCCAAAGGGGGGGGTTTTGGCACTTTTCATGGAAAAATGTGAAAAATTAAATTTTCTAAAAATGAAATAAATGCCTTCTATACACCTCAAACACTCACTCTAAAATAGAAGATTGTGGTTTTTCGCAAAATTTTTAGAAATTTGGGCTCTTATAATAAGAATAACACTTGCGCTAAAGCATCTTTTATGCTCATTTCCTGTCTTTCAGGATTTATTCTGGGTTTAATTTTGTTTATTTCATGAAAATGAACAACAATACACACCATGGAAACATTTTTGTTTGATTTGTGTCGAGTGAGATTTTCACCTAGAACCCAAAGGGGGGGGTATTGGCACTTTTCAGGGAAAAATGTGAAAGATTAAATTTTCTAAAAATGAATTAAATGCCTTCTATACACTTCAAACATTCACTCTTAAACAGAAGATTATGGTTTTTCGCAATATTTTTAGAAATTTG
Organism: Hetaerina americana; assembly: GCF_022747635.1. Taxonomy (NCBI): domain Eukaryota; kingdom Metazoa; phylum Arthropoda; class Insecta; order Odonata; family Calopterygidae; genus Hetaerina; species Hetaerina americana. The sequence goes on along the minus strand of NW_027286847.1, from coordinate 18,139 downwards.
GGCTCTTTTAGTAACATTAACACTTTCGCTGAAGCATCTTTTATGCTCATTTCTTGTCCTTCAGGATTTATTCTGGGTTTTTTTTTGTTTATTTGATGAAAATGAACAAAAATACACACCATGGAAACATTTTTGTTTGATTTGTGTCGAGTGAGATTTTCACCTAGAACCGAAAGGGGGGGTATTGGCACTTTTCATGGAAAAATGAGAAAAATTAAATTTTCTAAAAATGAAATAAATGCCTTCTATACACCTCAAACATTCACTCTAAAATAGAAGATTGTTGTTTTTCGCAAAATTTTTAGAAATTTTGGCTCTTTTAGTAACAATAACACTTGCGCTGAAGCATCTTTTATGCTCAATTCTTGTCTTTCAGGATTTATTCTGAGTTTTATTTTATTTATTTGATGAAAATGAACAACAATACACACCATGGAAACGTTTTTGTTTGATTTGTGTCGACTGAGATTTTCACCTAGAACCCAAAGGGGGGGGTATTGGCACTTTTCATGGAAAAATCTGAAAAATTAAATTTTCTAAAAATTAAATAAATGCCTTCTATACACCTCAAACATTCACTCTAAAAAAGAAGATTGTGGTTTTTCGCAACATTTTTAGAAATTTGGGCTCTAATAGTAAGAATAACACTTGCGCTGAAGCATCTTTTGTGCTCATTTCTTGTTTTTCAGGACTTATTCTGGGTTTAATTTTGTTTATTTGATGAAAATGAGCAACATTACACACCATGGAAAAATTTTTGTTTGATTTGTGTCGAGTGAGATTTTCACCTTGAACCCAAGGGGGGGGGTATTGACACTTTTCATGGAAAAATCTGAAAAATTAAATTTTCTAAAAATGTAATAAATACCTTCTATACACCTCAAACATTTACTCTAAAACTGAAAATTGTTGCTTTTCGCAATATTTTTAGAAATTTTGGCTCTTTTAGTAACATTAACACTTTCGCTGAAGCATCTTTTATGCTCATTTCTTGTCTTTCAGGATTAATTCTGGGTTTTTTTGTTTATTTGATGAAAATGAACAACAATACACACCATGGAAACATTTTTGTTTGATTTGTGTCGAGTGAGATTTTCACCTAGAACCCAAAGGGGGGGGTATTGGCACTTTTCATGGAAAAATGTGAAAAATTAAATTTTCTAAAAATTAAATAAATGCCTTCTATACACCTCAAACATTCACTCTAAAATAGAAGATTGTTGTTTTTCGCAAAATTTTTAGAAATTTTGGCTCTTTTAGTAACAATAACACTTGCGCTGAAGCATCTTTTATGCTCAATTCTTGTCTTTCAGGATTTATTCTGAGTTTTATTTTATTTATTTGATGAAAATGAACAAAAATACACACCATGGAAACGTTTTTGTTTGATTTGTGTCGACTGAGATTTTCACCTAGAACCCAAAGGGGGGGGTATTGGCACTTTTCATGGAAAAATCTGAAAAATTAAATTTTCTAAAAATTAAATAAATGCCTTCTATACACCTCAAACATTCACTCTAAAACTGAAAATTGTTGCTTTTCGCAATATTTTTAGAAATTTGGGCTCTTTTAGTAACATTAACACTTGCGCTGAAGCATCTTTTAAGCTCATTTTTTGTCTTTCAAGATTAATTCTGGGTTTTTTTGTTTATTTGATGAAAATGAACAACAATACACACCATGGAAACATTTTTTGTTTGATTTGTGTCGAGTGAGATTTTCACCTAGAACCCAAAGGGGGGGTATTGGCACTTTTCATGGAAAAATGTGAAAAATGAAATTTTTTAAAAATGAAATAAATGCCTTCTATACACCTCAAACATTCACTCTAAAAAAGAAGATTGTGGTTTTTCGCAATATTTTTAGAAATTTGGGCTCTAATAGTAAGAATAACACTTGCGCTGAAGCATCTTTTATGCTCATTTCTACTTTTTCAGGACTTATTCTGGGTTTAATTTTGTTTATTTGATGAAAATGAACAACAATACACACCATGGAAACATTTTTGTTTGATATGTGTCGAGTGAGATTTTCACCTAGAACCCAAAGGGGGGGGTATTGGCACTTTTCATTGAAAAATGTGAAAAAATAAATTTTCTAAAAATGAAATAAATGCCTTCTATACACCTCAAACATTCACTCTAAAACTGAAAATTTTTGCTTTTCGCAATATTTTTAGAAATTTGGGCTCTTTTAGTAACATTAACACTTGCGCTGAAGCATCTTTTATGCTCATTTCTTGTCTTTCAGGATTAATTCTGGGTTTTTTTGTTTATTTGATGAAAATGAACAACAATACACACCATGGAAACATTTTTGTTTGATTTGTGTCGAGTGAGATTTTCACCTAGAACCCAAAGGGGGGGGGTATTGGCACTTTTCAGGGAAAAATGAGAAAAATTAAATTTTCAAAAAATGAATTAAATGCCTTCTATACACTTCAAACATTCACTCTAAAACAGAAGATTATGGTTTTTCGCAATATTTTTAGAAATTTGGGCTCTTTTAGTAACATTTACACTTTCGCTGAAGCATCTTTTATGCTCATTTCTTGTCTTTCAGGATTTATTCTGAGTTTTATTTTATTTATTTGATGAAATAAACAACAATACACACCATGGAAACGTTTTTGTTTGATTTGTGTCGAGTGAGATTTTCACCTAGAACCCAAAGGGGGGGGTTTTGGCACTTTTCATGGAAAAATGTGAAAAATTAAATTTTCTAAAAATGAAATAAATGCCTTCTATACACCTCAAACATTCACTCTAAAATAGAAGATTGTGGTTTTTCGCAAAATTTTTAGAAATTTGGGCTCTTATAATAAGAATAACACTTGCGCTAAAGCATCTTTTATGCTCATTTCCTGTCTTTCAGGATTTATTCTGGGTTTAATTTTGTTTATTTCATGAAAATGAACAACAATACACACCATGGAAACATTTTTGTTTGATTTGTGTCGAGTGAGATTTTCACCTAGAACCCAAAGGGGGGGGTATTGGCACTTTTCAGGGAAAAATGTGAAAGATTAAATTTTCTAAAAATGAATTAAATGCCTTCTATACACTTCAAACATTCACTCTTAAACAGAAGATTATGGTTTTTCGCAATATTTTTAGAAATTTGGGCTCTTTTAGTAACATTAACACTTTCGCTGAAGCATCTTTTATGCTCATTTCTTGTCCTTCAGGATTTATTCTGGGTTTTTTTTGTTTATTTGATGAAAATGAACAAAAATACACACCATGGAAACATTTTTGTTTGATTTGTGTCGAGTGAGATTTTCACCTAGAACCGAAAGGGGGGGTATTGGCACTTTTCATGGAAAAATGAGAAAAATTAAATTTTCTAAAAATGAAATAAATGCCTTCTATACACCTCAAACATTCACTCTAAAATAGAAGATTGTTGTTTTTCGCAAAATTTTTAGAAATTTTGGCTCTTTTAGTAACAATAACACTTGCGCTGAAGCATCTTTTATGCTCAATTCTTGTCTTTCAGGATTTATTCTGAGTTTTATTTTATTTATTTGATGAAAATGAACAAAAATACACACCATGGAAACGTTTTTGTTTGATTTGTGTCGACTGAGATTTTCACCTAGAACCCAAAGGGGGGGGTATTGGCACTTTTCATGGAAAAATCTGAAAAATTAAATTTTCTAAAAATTAAATAAATGCCTTCTATACACCTCAAACATTCACTCTAAAACTGAAAATTGTTGCTTTTCGCAATATTTTTAGAAATTTGGGCTCTTTTAGTAACATTAACACTTGCGCTGAAGCATCTTTTAAGCTCATTTTTTGTCTTTCAAGATTAATTCTGGGTTTTTTTGTTTATTTGATGAAAATGAACAACATTACACACCATGGAAAAATTTTTGTTTGATTTGTGTCGAGTGAGATTTTCACCTTGAACCCAAAGGGGGGGGTATTGGCACTTTTCATGGAAAAATGTGAAAAATGAAATTTTTTAAAAATGAAATAAATGCCTTCTATACCCCTCAAACATTCACTCTAAAAAAGAAGATTGTGGTTTTTCGCAATATTTTTAGAAATTTGGGCTCTAATAGTAAGAATAACACTTGCGCTGAAGCATCTTTTATGCTCATTTCTACTTTTTCAGGACTTATTCTGGGTTTAATTTTGTTTATTTGATGAAAATGAACAACAATACACACCATGGAAACATTTTTGTTTGATATGTGTCGAGTGAGATTTTCACCTAGAACCCAAAGGGGGGGGTATTGGCACTTTTCATTGAAAAATGTGAAAAATTAAATTTTCTAAAAATGAAATAAATGCCTTCTATACACCTCAAACATTCACTCTAAAACTGAAAATTTTTGCTTTTCGCAATATTTTTAGAAATTTGGGCTCTTTTAGTAACATTAACACTTGCGCTGAAGCATCTTTTATGCTCATTTCTTGTCTTTCAGGATTAATTCTGGGTTTTTTTGTTTATTTGATGAAAATGAACAACAATACACACCATGGAAACATTTTTGTTTGATTTGTGTCGAGTGAGATTTTCACCTAGAACCCAAAGGGGGGGGGTATTGGCACTTTTCAGGGAAAAATGAGAAAAATTAAATTTTCAAAAAATGAATTAAATGCCTTCTATACACTTCAAACATTCACTCTAAAACAGAAGATTATGGTTTTTCGCAATATTTTTAGAAATTTGGGCTCTTTTAGTAACATTAACACTTGCGGTGAAGCATCTTTTATGCTCATTTCTTGTCTTTCAGGATTTATTCTGGGTTTAATTTTGTTTATTTGATGAAAATGAACAACAATACACACCATGGGCACATATTTGTTTGATTTGTGTCGAGAGAGATTTTCACCTAGAACCCAAAGGGGGCGGGGTATTGGCACTTTTCATGGAGAAATGTGAAAAATTAAATTTTCTAAAAATGAAATAATTGCCTTCTATACACCGCAAACATTCACTCTAAAATAAAGATTGGGGTTTTTCGCAATATTTTTAGAAATTTGGGCTCTTATAGTAACAATAACACTTGCGCTGAAGCATCTTTTATGCTCATTTCTTGTCTTTCAGGATTTATTCTGGGTTTATTTTTGTTTATTTGATGAAAATGACCCACAATACACACCATGGAAACATTTTTGTCTGATTTGTGTCGAGTGAGATTTTCACCTAGAACCCAAAGGGGGGGGGGGGTATTGGCCCTTTTCATGGAAAAATGTGAAAAATTAAATTTTCTAAAAATGAAATAAATGCCTTCTATACACCTCAAACATTCACTCTTAAACAGAAGATTATGGTTTTTCGCAATATTTTTAGAAATTTGGGCTCTTTTAGTAACATTAACACTTTCGCTGAAGCATCTTTTATGCTCATTTCTTGTCCTTCAGGATTTATTCTGGGTTTTTTTTTTTATTTGATGAAAATGAACAAAAATACACACCATGGAAACATTTTTGTTTGATTTGTGTCGAGTGAGATTTTCACCTAGAACCGAAAGGGGGGGTATTGGCACTTTTCATGGAAAAATGAGAAAAATTAAATTTTCTAAAAATGAAATAAATGCCTTCTATACACCTCAAACATTCACTCTAAAATAGAAGATTGTTGTTTTTCGCAAAATTTTTAAAAATTTTGGCTCTTTTAGTAACAATAACACTTGCGCTGAAGCATCTTTTATGCTCAATTCTTGTCTTTCAGGATTTATTCTGAGTTTTATTTTATTTATTTGATGAAAATGAACAACAATACACACCATGGAAACGTTTTTGTTTGATTTGTGTCGACTGAGATTTTCACCTAGAACCCAAAGGGGGGGGTATTGGCACTTTTCATGGAAAAATCTGAAAAATTAAATTTTCTAAAAATTAAATAAATGCCTTCTATACACCTCAAACATTCACTCCAAAAAAGAAGATTGTGGTTTTTCGCAACATTTTTAGAAATTTGGGCTCTAATAGTAAGAATAACACTTGCGCTGAAGCATCTTTTATGCTCATTTCTTGTTTTTCAGGACTTATTCTGGGTTTAATTTTGTTTATTTGATGAAATGAGCAACATTACAGCACCATGGAAAAATTTTTGTTTGATTTGTGTCGAGTGAGATTTTCACCTTGAACCCAAGGGGGGGTTATTGACACTTTTCATGGAAAAATCTGAAAAATTAAATTTTCTAAAAATGTAATAAATACCTTCTATACACCTCAACATTTACTCTAAAACTGAAAATTGTTGCTTTTCGCAATATTTTTAGAAATTTTGGCTCTTTTAGTAACATTAACACTTTCGCTGAAGCATCTTTTATGCTCATTTCTTGTCTTTCAGGATTAATTCTGGGTTTTTTTGTTTATTTGATGAAAATGAACAACAATACACACCATGGAAACATTTTTGTTTGATTTGTGTCGAGTGAGATTTTCACCTAGACCCAAAGGGGGGGGTATTGGCACTTTTCATGGAAAAATGTGAAAAATTAAATTTTCTAAAAATTAAATAAATGCCTTCTATACACCTCAAACATTCACTCTAAAATAGAAGATTGTTGTTTTTCGCAAAGTTTTTAGAAATTTTGGCTCTTTTAGTAACAATAACACTTGCGCTGAAGCATCTTTTATGCTCAATTTCTTGTCTTTCAGGATTTATTCTGAGTTTTATTTTATTTATTTGATGAAAATGAACAAAAATACACACCATGGAAACGTTTTTGTTTGATTTGAGTCGACTGAGATTTTCACTAGAACCCAAAGGGGGGGCAATTGGCACTTTTCATGGAAAAATCTGAAAAATTAAATTTTCTAAAAATTAAATAAATGCCTTCTATACACCTCAAACATTCACTCTAAAACTGAAAATTGTTGCTTTTCGCAATATTTTTAGAAATTTGGGCTCTTTTAGTAACATTAACACTTGCGCTGAGCATCTTTTAAGCTCATTTTTTGTCTTTCAAGATTAATTCTGGGTTTTTTTGTTTATTTGATGAAAATGAACAACAATACACACCATGGAAACATTTTTTGTTTGATTTGTGTCGAGTGAGATTTTCACCTAGAACCCAAAGGGGGGGGTATTGGCACTTTCATGGAAAAATGTGAAAAATGAAATTTTTTAAAAATGAAATAATGCCTTCTATACACCTCAAACATTCACTCTAAAAAAGAAGATTGTGGTTTTTCGCAATATTTTTAGAAATTTGGGCTCTAATAGTAAGAATAACACTTGCGCTGAAGCATCTTTTATGCTCATTTCTACTTTTTCAGGACTTATTCTGGGTTTAATTTTGTTTATTTGATGAAATGAACAACAATACACACCATGGAAACATTTTTGTTTGATATGTGTCGAGTGAGATTTTCACCTAGAACCCAAAGGGGGGGGTATTGGCACTTTTCATTGAAAAATGTGAAAAATTAAATTTTCTAAAAATGAAATAAATGCCTTCTATACACCTCAAACATTCACTCTAAAACTGAAAATTTTTGCTTTTCGCAATATTTTTAGAAATTTGGGCTCTTTTAGTAACATTAACACTTGCGCTGAAGCATCTTTTATGCTCATTTCTTGTCTTTCAGGATTAATTCTGGGTTTTTTTTGTTTATTTGATGAAAATGAACAACAATACACACCATGGAAACATTTTTGTTTGATTTGTGTCGAGTGAGATTTTCACCTAGAACCCAAAGGGGGGGGTTATTGGCACTTTTCATGGAAAAAATCTGATAAATTAAATTTTCTAAAAATGAAATAAATGCCTTCTATACACCTCAAACATTCACTCTAAAACTGAAAATTGTTGCTTTTCGCAATATTTTTAGAAATTTGGGCTCTTATAGTAAGAATAACACTTGCGGTGAAGCATCTTTTATGCTCATTTCTTGTCTTTCAGGATTTATTCTGGGTTTAATTTTGTTTATTTGATGAAAATGAACAACAATACACACCATGGGCACATATTTGTTTGATTTGTGTCGAGAGAGATTTTCACCTAGAACCCAAAGGGGGCGGGGTATTGGCACTTTTCATGGAGAAATGAGAAAAATTAAATTTTCTAAAAATGAAATTATTGCCTTCTATACACCGCAAACATTCACTGTAAAATAAAGATTGGGGTTTTTCGCAATATTTTTAGAAATTTGGGCTCTTATAGTAACAATAACACTTGCGCTGAAGCATCTTTTATGCTCATTTCTTGTCTTTCAGGATTTATTCTGGGTTTATTTTTGTTTATTTGATGAAAATGACCCACAATACACACCATGGAAACATTTTTGTCTGATTTGTGTCGAGTGAGATTTTCACCTAGAACCCAAAGGGGGGGTATTGGCCCTTTTCATGGAAAAATGTGAAAATTAAATTTTCTAAAAATGAAATAAATGCCTTCTATACACCTCAAACATTCACTCTAAAAAAGAAGATTGTGGTTTTTCGCAATATTTTTAGAAATTTGGGCTCTAATAGTAAGAATAACACTTGCGCTGAAGCATCTTTTTATGCTCATTTCTACTTTTTCAGGACTTATTCTGGGTTTAATTTTGTTTATTTGATGAAAATGAACAACAATGCACACCAAGGAAACATTTTTGTTTGATTTGTGTCGAGTGAGATTTTCACCTAGAACCCAAAGGGGGGGTATTGGCACTTTTCAGGGAAAAATGAGAAAAATTAAATTTTCTAAATATGAATTAAATGCCTTCTATACACCTCAAACATTCACTCTAAAACTGAAAAATTGTTGCTTTTCGCAATATTTTTAGAAATTTGGGCTCTTTTAGTAACATTAACACTTGCGCTGAAGTATCTTTTATGCTCATTTCTTGTCTTTCAGGATTTATTCTAGGTTTTTTTTGTTTATTTGATGAAAATGAACCACAATACACACCATGGAAACATTTTTGTTTGATTTGTGTCGAGTGAGATTTTCACCTAGAACCCAAAGGAGGGGGCATTGGCCCTTTTCATGGAAAAATGTGAAAAATTAAATTTTCTAAAAATGAAATAAATGCCTTCTAGTACACCTCAAACATTCACTCTAAAAAAGAAGATTGTGGTTTTTCGCAATATTTTTAGAAATTTGGGCTCTAATAGTAAGAATAACACTTGCGCTGAAGCATCTTTTATGTTCATTTCTACTTTTTCAGGACTTATTCTGGTTTAATTTTGTTTATTTGATTGAAAATGAACAACAATACACACCATGGAAACATTTTTGTTTGATTTGTGTCGAGTGAGATTTTCACCTAGAACCCAAAGGGGGGGGTATTGCCACTTTCAAGGAAAAATGTGAAATATTAAATTTTCTAAAAATGAAATAAATGCCTTCTATACACCTCAAACATTCACTCTAAAACAGAAGATTGTGGTTTTTCGCAATATTTTTAGAAATTTGGGCTCTTATAATAAGATAACACTTGCGCTGAAGCATCTTTTATGCTCATTTCTTGTCTTTCAGGATTTATTCTGGGTTTAATTTTGTTTATTTGATGAACATGAACAACAATACACACCATGGAAACATTTTTGTTTGATTTGTGTCGAGTGAGATTTTCACCTAGAACCCAAAGGGGGGGGGTATTGGCACTTTTCAGGGAAAAATGAGAAAAATTAAATTTTCTAAAAATGAATTAAATGCCTTCTATACACCTCAAACATACACTCTAAAACTGAAAATTGTTTGCTTTTCGCAATATTTTTAGAAATTTGGGCTCTTATAATAAGAATAACCCTTGCGCTGAAGGATCTTTTATGCTCATTTCTCTTCTTTCAGGATTAATTCTGGGTTTTTTTTTGTTTATTTGATGAAAATGAACCACAATACACACCATGGAAACATTTTTGTTTGATTTGTGTCGAGTGAGATTTTCACCTAGAACCCAAAGGGGGGGGTATTGGCCCTTTTCATGGAAAAATGTGAAAAATTAAATTTTCTAAAAATGAAATAAATGCCTTCTATACACCTCAAACATTCACTCTAAAAAAGAAGATTGTGGTTTTTCGCAATATTTTTAGAAATTTGGGCTCTAATAGTAAGAATAACACTTGCGCTGAAGCATCTTTTATGCTCATTTCTACTTTTTCAGGACTTATTCTGGGTTTAATTTTGTTATTTGATGAAAATGAACAACAATACACACCATGGAAACATTTTTGTTTGATTTGTGTCGAGTGAGATTTTCACCTAGAACCCAAAGGGGGGGTATTGGCACTTTTCAGGGAAAAATGAGAAAAATTAAATTTTCTAAATATGAATTAAATGCCTTCTATACACCTCAAACATTCACTCTAAAACTGAAAATTGTTGCTTTTCGCAATATTTTTAGAAATTTGGGCTCTTTTAGTAACATTAACACTTGCGCTGAAGTATCTTTTATGCTCATTTCTTGTCTTTCAGGATTTATTCTAGGTTTTTTTTGTTTATTGATGAAAATGAACCACAATACACACCATGGAAACATTTTTTGTTTGATTTGTGTCGAGTGAGATTTTCACCTAGAACCCAAAGGAGGGGGCATTGGCCCTTTTCATGGAAAAATGTGAAAAATTAAATTTTCTAAAAATGAAATAAATGCCTTCTATACTCCTCAAACATTCACTCTAAAAAAGAAGATTGTGGTTTTTCGCAATATTTTTAGAAATTTGGGCTCTAATAGTAAGAATAACACTTGCGCTGAAGCATCTTTTATGCTCATTTCTACTTTTTCAGGACTTATTCTGGGTTTAATTTTGTTTATTTGATGAAAATGAACAACAATACACACCATGGAAACATTTTTGTTTGATTTGTGTCGAGTGAGATTTTCACCTAGAACCCAAAGGGGGGGGTATTGCCACTTTTCAAGGAAAAATGTGAAATATTAAATTTTCTAAAAATGAAATAAATGCCTTCTATACACCTCAAACATTCACTCTAAAACAGAAGATTGTGGTTTTTCGCAATATTTTAGAAATTTGGGCTCTTATAATAAGAATAACACTTGCGCTGAAGCATCTTTTATGCTCATTTCTTGTCTTTCAGGATTTATTCTGGGTTTAATTTTGTTTATTTGATGAAAATGAACAACAATACACACCATGGAAACATTTTTGTTTGATTTTGTGTCGAGTGAGATTTTCACCTAGAACCCAAAGGGGGGGGGTATTGGCACTTTTCAGGGAAAAATGAGAAAAATTAAATTTTCTAAAAATGAATTAAATGCCTTCTATACACCTCAAACATACACTCTAAAACTGAAAATTGTTGCTTTTCGCAATATTTTTAGAAATTTGGGCTCTTATAATAAGAATAACCCTTGCGCTGAAGGATCTTTTATGCTCATTTCTCTTCTTTCAGGATTAATTCTGGGTTTTTTGTTTATTTGATGAAAATGAACCACAATACACACCATGGAAACATTTTTGTTTGATTTGTGTCGAGTGAGATTTTCACCTAGAACCCAAAGGGGGGGGTATTGGCCCTTTTCATGGAAAAATGTGAAAATTAAATTTTCTAAAATGAAATAAATGCCTTCTATACACCTCAAACATTCACTCTAAAAAAGAAGATTGTGGTTTTTCGCAATATTTTTAGAAATTTGGGCTCTAATAGTAAGAATAACACTTGCGCTGAAGCATCTTTTATGCTCATTTCTACTTTTTCAGGACTTATTCTGGGTTTAATTTTGTTTATTTGATGAAAATGAACAACAATACACACCATGGAAACATTTTTGTTTGATTTGTGTCGAGTGAGATTTTCACCTAGAACCCAAAGGGGGGGTATTGGCACTTTTCAGGGAAAAATGAGAAAAATTAAATTTTCTAAATATGAATTAAATGCCTTCTATACACCTCAAACATTCACTCTAAAACTGAAAATTGTTGCTTTTCGCAATATTTTTAGAAATTTGGGCTCTTTTAGTAACATTAACACTTGCGCTGAAGTATCTTTTATGCTCATTTCTTGTCTTTCAGGATTTATTCTAGGTTTTTTTGTTTATTTGATGAAAATGAACCACAATACACACATGGAAACATTTTTGTTTGATTTGTGTCGAGTGAGATTTTCACCTAGAACCCAAAGGAGGGGGCATTGGCCCTTTTCATGGAAAAATGTGAAAAATTAAATTTTCTAAAAATGAAATAAATGCCTTCTATACACCTCAAACATTCACTCTAAAAAAGAAGATTGTGGTTTTTCGCAATATTTTTAGAAATTTGGGCTCTAATAGTAAGAATAACACTTGCGCTGAAGCATCTTTTATGCTCATTTCTACTTTTTCAGGACTTATTCTGGGTTTAATTTTGTTTATTTGATGAAAATGAACAACAATACACACCATGGAAACATTTTTGTTTGATTTGTGTCGAGTGAGATTTTCACCTAGAACCCAAAGGGGGGGGTATTGCCACTTTTCAAGGAAAAATGTGAAATATTAAATTTTCTAAAAATGAAATAAATGCCTTCTATACACCTCAAACATTCACTCTAAAACAGAAGATTGTGGTTTTTCGCAATATTTTTAGAAATTTGGGCTCTTATAATAAGAATAACACTTGCGCTGAAGCATCTTTTATGCTCATTTCTTGTCTTTCAGGATTTATTCTGGGTTTAATTTTGTTTATTTGATGAAAATGAACAACAATACACACCATGGAAACATTTTTGTTTGATTTGTGTCGAGTGAGATTTTCACCTAGAACCCAAAGGGGGGGGGGTATTGGCACTTTTCAGGGAAAAATGAGAAAAATTAAATTTTCTAAAAATGAATTAAATGCCTTCTATACACCTCAAACATACACTCTAAAACTGAAAATTGTTGCTTTTCGCAATATTTTTAGAAATTTGGGCTCTTATAATAAGAATAACCCTTGCGCTGAAGGATCTTTTATGCTCATTTCTCTTCTTTCAGGATTAATTCTGGGTTTTTTTTGTTTATTTGATGAAAATGAACCACAATACACACCATGGAAACATTTTTGTTTGATTTGTGTCGAGTGAGATTTTCACCTAGAACCCAAAGGGGGGGGGTATTGGCCCTTTTCATGGAAAAATGTGAAAAATTAAATTTTCTAAAAATGAAATAATGCCTTCTATACACCTCAAACATTCACTCTAAAAAAGAAGATTGTGGTTTTTCGCAATATTTTTAGAAATTTGGGCTCTAATAGTAAGAATAACACTTGCGCTGAAGCATCTTTTATGCTCATTTCTACTTTTTCAGGACTTATTCTGGGTTTAATTTTGTTTATTTGATGAAAATGAACAACAATACACACCATGGAAACATTTTTGTTTGATTTGTGTCGAGTGAGATTTCACCTAGAACCCCAAAGGGGGGGGTATTGGCACTTTTCATGGAAAAAATGTGAAAAATTAAATTTTCTAGAAATGTAATAAATACCTTCTATACACATGAAACATTTACTCTAAAACTGAAAATTGTTGCTTTTCGCAATATTTTTAGAAATTTGGGCTCTTTTAGTAACATGAACACTTGCGCTGAAGCATCTTTTATGCTCATTTCATGTCTTCAGGATTTATTCTGGGTTTAATTTTGTTTATTTGATGAAAATGCACAACAATACACACCATGGAAACATTTTCGTTTGATTTGTGTCGAGTGAGATTTTCACCTAGAACCCCAAGGAGGGGGTATTGGCACTTTTCAGGGAAAAATGTGAAAAATTAAATTTTCTAAAAATGAATTAAATGCCTTCTATACACGTCAAACATTCACTCTAAAATAGAAGATTGTTGTTTTTCGCAAAATTTTTAGAAATTTTGGCTCTTTTAGTAACAATAACACTTGCGCTGAAGCATCTTTTATGCTCAATTCTTGTCTTTCAGGATTTATTCTGAGTTTTATTTTATTTATTTGATGAAAATGAACAACAATACACACCATGGAAACGTTTTTGTTTGATTTGTGTCGACTGAGATTTTCACCTAGAACCCAAAGGGGGGGGGTATTGGCACTTTTCATGGAAAAATCTGAAAAATTAAATAAATGCCTTCTTTACACCTCAACATTCACTCTAAAACTGAAATTTGTTGCTTTTCGCAATATTTTTAGAAATTTGGGCTCTTTTAGTAACATAACACTTGCGCTGAAGCATCTTTTATGCTCATTTCTTGTCTTTCAGGATTAATTCTGGGTTTTTTTTGTTTATTTGATGAAAATGAACAACAATACACACCATGGAAACATTTTTGTTTGATTTGTGTCGAGTGAGATTTTCACCTAGAACCCAAAGGGGGGGGTATTGGCACTTTTCATGGAAAAATGTGAAAAATTAAATTTTCTAAAAATGAAATAAATGCCTTCTATACACCTCAAACATTCACTCTAAAAAGAAGATTGTGGTTTTTCGCAATATTTTTAGAAATTTGGGCTCTACAAGTAAGAATAACACTTGCGCTGAAGCATCTTTTATGCTCATTTCTTGTTTTTCAGGACTTATTCTGGGTTTAATTTTGTTTATTTGATGAAAATGAACAACAATACACACCATGGAAACATTTTTGTTTGATTTGTGTCGAGTGAGATTTTCACCTAGAACCCAAAGGGGGGGGTATTGGCACTTTTCATTGAAAAATGGAAAAAATTAAATTTTCTAAAAATGAAATAAATGCCTTCTATACACCTCAAACATTCACTCTAAAATAGAAGATTGTGTTTTTTCGCAAAATTTTTAGAAATTTTGGCTCTTTTAGTAACAATAACACTTGCGCTGAAGCATCTTCTATGCCCATTTCTTGTCTTTCAGGATTTATTCTGAGTTTTATTTTATTTATTTGATGAAAATGAACAACAATACACACCCTGGAAACATTTTTGTTTGATTTGTGTCGACTGAGATTTTAACCTAGAACACAAAGGGTTCTAGGTGAAAATCATCTATTGCCACTTTTCATGGAAAAATGTGAAAAATTAAATTTTCTAAAAATGAAATAAAATGCCTTCTATACACCTCAAACATTCACTCTAAAAAGAAGATTGTGGTTTTTCGCAATATTTTTAGAAATTTGGGCTCTAATAGTAAGAATAACACTTGCGCTGAAGCATCTTTAATGCTCATTTCTTGTCTTTCAGGATTTATTCTGGGTTTAATTTTGTTTATTTGATGAAAATGAACAACAATACACACCATGAAACAATTTTTGTTTGATTTGTGTCGAGTGAGATTTTCACCTAGAACCCAAAGGGGGGGGTATTGGCACTTTTCAGGGAAAAATGAGAAAAATTAAATTTTCTAAAAATGAATTAAATGCCTTCTATACACCTCAAACATTCACTCTAAAAATGAAAATTGTTGCTTTTCGCAATATTTTTAGAAATTTGGGCTCTTTTAGTAACATTAACACTTGCGCTGAAGCATCTTTTATGCTCATTTCTTGTCTTTCAGGATTTATTCTGGTTTTTTTGTTTATTTGATGAAAATGAACCACAATACACACCATGGAAACATTTTTGTTTGATTTGTGTCGAGTGAGATTTTCACCTAGAACCCAAAGGAGGGGGTATTGGCCCTTTTCATGGAAAAATGTGAAAAATTAAATTTTCAAAAAATGAAATAAATGCCTTCTATACACCTCAAACATTCACTCTAAAAAAGAAGATTGTGGTTTTTCGCAATATTTTTAGAAATTTGGGCTCTAATAGTAAGAATAACACTTGCGCTGAAGCATCTTTTATGCTCATTTCTACTTTTTTCAGGACTTATTCTGGGTTTAATTTTGTTATTTGATGAAAATGAACAACAATACACACCATGGAAATATTTTTGTTTGATTTGTTTCGAGTGAGATTTTCACCTAGAACCCAAAGGGGGGGGTATTGGCACTTTTCATGGAAAAATCTGAAAAATTAAATTTTCTAAAAATGAAATAAATGCCTTCTATACACCTCAAACATTCACTCTAAAACTGAAAATTGTTGCTTTTCGCAATATTTTTAGAAATTTGGGCTCTTTTAGTAACATTAACACTTGCGCTGAAGCATCTTTTATGCTCATTTCTTGTCTTTCAGGATTTATTCTGGGTTTAATTTTGTTTATTTGATGAAAATGAACAACAATACACACCATTAAAACATTTTTGTTTGATTTGTGTTGAGTGAGATTTTCACCTAGAACCCAAAGGGGGGGGTATTGGCACTTTTCATGGAGAAATGAGAAAAATTAAATTTTCTAAAAATGAAATAAATGCCTTCTATACACCGCAAAACATTCACTCTAAAATAAAGATTGTGGTTTTTCGCAATATTTTTAGAAATTTGGGCTCTTATAATAAGAATAACACTTGCGCTGAAGCATCTTTTATGCTCATTTCTTGTCTTTCAGGATTTATTCTGGGTTTAATTTTGTTATTTGATGAAAATGTACAACAATACACACCATGGAAAACATTTTTGTTTGGATTTGTGTCGAGTGAGATTTTCACCTAACCCAAAGGGGGGGGGTATTGGCACTTTTCAGGGAAAAATGAGAAAAATTAAATTTTCTAAAAATGAATTAAATGCCTTCTATACACCTCAAACATTCACTCTAAAACTGAAAATTGTTGCTTTTCGCAATATTTTTAGAAATTTGGGCTCTTTTAGTAACATGAACACTTGCGCTGAAGCATCTTTAATGCTCATTTCTTGTCTTTCAGGATTTATTCTGAGTTTAATTTTATTTATTTGATGAAAATGAACAACAATACACACCATGGAAACGTTTTTGTTTGATTTGTGTCGACTGAGATTTTCACCTAGAACCCAAAGGGGGGGGTATTGGCACTTTTCAGGGAAAAATGAGAAAAATTAAATTTTCTAAAAATGAATTAAATGCCTTCTATACACCTCAAACATACACTCTAAAACTGAAAATTGTTGCTTTTCGCAATATTTTTAGAAATTTGGGCTCTTATAATAAGAATAACCCTTGCGCTAAAGGATCTTTTATGCTCATTTCTCTTCTTTCAGGATTAATTCTGGGTTTTTTTGTTTATTTGATGAAAATGAACCACAATACACACCATGGAAACATTTTTGTTTGATTTGTGTCGAGTGAGATTTTCACCTAGAACCCAAAGGGGGGGGTATTGGCCCTTTTCATGGAAAAATGTGAAAAATTAAATTTTCTAAAAATGAAATAAATGCCTTCTATACACCTCAAACATTCACTCTAAAAAAGAAGATTGTGGTTTTTCGCAATATTTTTAGAAATTTGGGCTCTAATAGTAAGAATAACACTTGCGCTGAAGCATCTTTTATGCTCATTTCTACTTTTTCAGGACTTATTCTGGGTTTAATTTTGTTTATTTGATGAAAATGAACAACAATACACACCATGGAAACATTTTTGTTTGATTTGTGTCGAGTGAGATTTTCACCTAGAACCTAAAGGGGGGGGTAATGACACTTTTCAAGGAAAAATGTGAAATAATAAATTTTCTAAAAATGAAATAAATGCCTTCTATACACCTCAAACATTCACTCTAAAACAGAAGATTGTGGTTTTTCGCAATATTTTTAGAAATTTTGGCTCTTATAATAAGAATAACACTTGCGCTGAAGCATCTTTTATGCTCATTTCTTGTCTTTCAGGATTTATTCTGGGTTTAATTTTGTTTATTTGATGAAAATGAACAACAATACACACCATGGAAACATTTTTGTTTGATTTGTGTCGAGTGAGATTTTCACCTAGAACCCAAAGGGGGGGGGGGTATTGGCACTTTTCATGGAGAAATGAGAAAAATTAAATTTTCTAAAAATGAAATAAATGCCTTCTATACACCGCAAACATTCACTCTAAAATAAAGATTGTGGTTTTTCGCAATATTTTTAGAAATTTGGGCTCTTATAATAAGAATAACACTTGCGCTGAAGCATCTTTTATGCTCATTTCTTGTCTTTCAGGATTTATTCTGGGTTTAATTTTGTTTATTTGATGAAAATGAACAACAATACACACCATGGAAACATTTTTGTTTGATTTGTGTCGAGTGAGATTTTCACCTAGAACCCAAAGGGGGGGGTATTGGCCCTTTTCATGGAAAAATGTGAAAAATTAAATTTTCTAAAAATGAAATAAATGCCTTCTATACACCTCAAACATTCACTCTAAAAAAGAAGATTGTGGTTTTTCGCAATATTTTTAGAAATTTGGGCTCTAATAGTAAGAATAACAC